>NW_027000673.1:0-8389 GCF_036934945.1 Oncorhynchus masou masou
TACGGTACCTCTCTGACAGACAGCTGGTTAGACTACGGTACCTCTCTGACAGACAGCTGGTTAGACTACGGTACCTCTCTGACAGACAGCTGGTTAGACTACGGTACCTCTCTGACAGACAGCTGGTTAGACTACGGTACCTCTGACAGACAGCTAGTTCACGGTACCTCTCTGACAGACAGCTGGTTAGACTACGGTACCTCTGACAGACAGCTGGTTAGACTGGTACCTCTCTGACAGACAGCTGATTGGAGCTACAGTACCTCTCTGACAGACAGCTGGTTAGACTGGTACCTCTACGGCATTTGAAGAGATAGTGGCTGATGTTATACGACCACCACAATGAACCTGTTTGATAATAGCAACCCCTCCCAGAATGTGTCAATATCCTGGCTGTGCGTAACTAAACACACATAGTGCATGCAGCTCTAAGACCCAGCTGCAGGCTGCAGCCATCTGGGGAGGGAAGTCTCCATACTGGTGTCCATGTGGTGCTGAAGATAGGGCCAATGGCTTAGTGTGCATACCAAATGGTACCCATTCCTATTTAAAGTGGCACTACTTTGACAGGCCTATAGAAACTGGGTGCCACTTAACTCACATCTAGAGTTCGATGTATTTTCTACATCCCTATCGCAGCGTGCCACTGCATATGGCACTGCATTGGTCTGTGAGTATACGGGAAGAGCAATGTCTGTCTGTCTGTCTGTCCTGGAGACAAAATTTCTGAAAAGGTGACATTCTGAACATTCTGAAAACATGTAAATTGATATGTTGTGGAGGACAATAGAAGAAGTGACAAGCGCTGGTGGCTTTCCAGGCAACATAATGACTGGTGACTCACCCCAGTGTGTGTGTACGTATGTGCATATATGTGTATACTGTGCAGACACGTGGACGCGTGTGTCCGTGCGCCGTGTTTGTGTGTGTCTGTGCGCCATGTGGTGTGTGTGTGTGCGCGCCGTGTGGTGTGTGTGTCCGTGCGCCGTGTTTTGTGTGTGTCTGTGCGCCATGTGGTGTGTGTGTGTGCGCGCCGTGTGGTGTGTGTGTGCGTGTGCAGGGGAGGTCTGACTTGTAGACCTAATGAAAGCCGTTCTGGTAACAGTGTAAAGCCATATAATCAGTTCAACATCACTCGTAAAGAGGCAATTAGATGTTATATGAAGCAGAACCAAGAAATAGAACGTCTTAAACATGTCCATAGGGAGACACCATAACAATGAATGAACCAAGTGCACCGCACATTTCTGTGACCAACAAAATGGAAAAAGTTAAGCTCAACACGTGTTGTTATTGAATCTCAGATGAGAATGATAAAGTCTTCCTGGTGAAATGTACGGGAAGCAGACCTCTTAACAGATCACTTGGCTCAGCTTGATTCCCATACTGTGTGCAAATTATTATTATTGGCCGCACTTCATGTGCAACATGGAGATATGTGGTGATTTGCTTACCTTACATATACTTCCAACTGAAAAAGGTCATATTTTCTCTTTAAAAGAGAACAGAAAGCTTAAACAGACATCCCTGTACCCACCATAGAGGCCTCCAGAATACACACTTCCCTCTGGTGTCACTGCAACAGACATCCCTGTACCCACCATAGAGGCCTCCAGAATACACACTTCCCTCTTGTTTCACTGCAACAGACATCCCTGTACCCACCATAGAGGCCTCCAGAATACACACTTCCCTCTGGTGTCACTGCAACAGACATCCCTGTACCCACCATAGAGGCCTCCAGAATACACACTTCCCTCTTGTTTCACTGCAACAGACATCCCTGTACCCACCATAGAGGCCTCCAGAATACACACTTCCCTCTTGTTTCACTGCAACAGACATCCCTGTACCCACCATAGAGGCCTCCAGAATACAGACATCCCTGTACCCCCTCTTGTTTCACTGCAACAGACATCCCTGTACCCACCATAGAGGCCTCCAGAATACAGACTTCCCTCTGGTGTCACTGCAACAGACATCCCTGTACCCACCATAGAGGCCTCCAGAATACACACTCCTCTCTGGTGTCACTGCAACAGACATCCCTGTACCCACCATAGAGGCCTCCAGAATACACACTTCCCTCTTGTTTCACTGCAACAGACATCCCTGTACCCACCATAGAGGCCTCCAGAATACACACTTCCCTCTTGTTTCACTGCAACAGACATCCCTGTACCCACCATAGAGGCCTCCAGAATACACACTTCCCTCTTGTTTCACTGCAACAGACATCCCTGTACCCACCATAGAGGCCTCCAGAATACAGACTTCCCTCTGGTGTCACTGCAACAGACATCCCTGTACCCACCATAGAGGCCTCCAGAATACAGACTTCCTCCTGGTGTCACTGCAACAGACATCCCTGTACCCACCATAGATAGAAGGCCTCCACTGCAACAGACATCCCTGTACCCACCATAGAGCCCTCCCAGACTGCTGTTTCACTGCAACAGACATCCCTGTACCCACCATAGAGGCCTCCAGAATACAGACTCCTGTCTGGTGTCACTGCAACAGACATCCCTGTACCCACCATAGAGGCCTCCAGAATACACACTTCCCTCTGTGTCACTGCAACAGACATCCCTGTACCCACCATAGAGGCCTCCAGAATACACACTTCCCTCTGGTGTCACTGCAACAGACATCCCTGTACCCACCATAGAGGCCTCCAGAATACACACTTCCCTCTTGTTTCACTGCAACAGACATCCCTGTACCCACCATAGAGGCCTCCAGAATACAGACTCCTGTCTGGTGTCACTGCAACAGACATCCCTGTACCCACCATAGAGCCCTCCAGAATACACACTTCCTCTGGTGTCACTGCAACAGACATCCCTGTACCCACCATAGAGGCCTCCAGAATACACACTTCCCTCTGGTGTCACTGCAACAGACATCCCTGTACCCACCATAGAGGCCTCAGAATACACACTTCCCTCTTGTTTCACTGCAACAGACATCCCTGTACCCACCATAGAGGCCTCCAGAATACACACTTCCCTCTGGTGTCACTGCAACAGACATCCCTGTACCCACCATAGAGGGGCCTCCAGAATACAGACTGCTGTCTGGTGTCACTGCAACAGACATCCCTGTACCCACCATAGAGCCTCCAGAATACAGACTGCTCTGGTGTCACTGCAACAGACATCCCTGTACCCACCATAGAGGCCTCCAGAATACACACTTCCTCTTGTTTCACTGCAACAGACATCGCCTGTACCCACCATAGAGGCCTCCAGAATACAGACTGCTGTCTGGTGTCACTGCAACAGACATCCCTGTACCCACCATAGAGCCCTCCAGAATACACACTTCCCTCTTGTTTCACTGCAACAGACATCCCTGTATCCACCATAGAGGCCTATTCCTAGTAGTGCACTACTTTTGACCCTATGGGCACCGGTCAAAAGTAGTGCACTTCATATGTCCAGAATTGGCTCTGGAAACTCTACAGTATCAGCATCACCGCCACCAGTCCAAGCACACAAATATCCAGCTGCAAACATGTTGAAGAACCACAACCAGAGAGGGGCTTTCTTCCCAGTTGCCTTTGAGACGAAGGGGTTGTGTGGGGGCGGGGGGCGTCATGAGTGTTTCTGGTGCGCGGTTCCAGTTTTGGACGTCCTCCACGTTCCCCCTGCTCCCACATGCCTGCTTTTCAGCACTCACTCCATGTTGAATGCCTGACGGAGACGCCTGCTTTCATCCCCGTCCAAGCGGCTCGGGAGAAAATCAAGAGGGCCTGTAAACGTCTCCTCATGAGAGAGGCATTAAAATAAATTCACTTGTGGTTCCCTTAATCCAAGCAGGAAAGAACGGGCCTCCAGCTCCACCCGATAGGCATTTTCTATACAAACAAGAGTCGTGACTTGCCACCTTCACAAAGAGAGGATTAGTTTTGGGTACAGAACACTGTCGCGGGTGCCTGTGTATAGGCTACATGCTCGTCTGGGAAATTACTTCAGCTGTCACTCACAGGCTGAAGGTTGAGGCTGATGCAGAATGAGTGTAAAAGCTCCATTTAATACACCATAGTTCCATATAGGATACAGTGATGTCATGAATCATGATGAACACCGAACAGAGTGAGTTCATTCAACACAATGTTCTCCAAGAAAGACAGCAAATCGCCATGGAGGTCCTGTCTTGACATATGCATGGTATTATTGTGTATGGAGTGGACATGGCATGGCAAGAGAGAGCGAGCGAGAGCGAGCGAGCGAGCGAGAGAGAAAGAGAGAGAGAGAGAGCGAGAGAAAGAGAGAGAGAGAGAGCGAGAGAAAAGAGAGAGCGAGCGAAGAGAGAAGAGAGAAAGAGAGAGAGAGAGAGAGAGAGAGAGAGAGGGAGAGAGAGAGAGAGAGAGAGAGAGAGAAGAGAGGGAGAGAGAGGGAGAGAGAGAGAGAGAGAGAGAGAGAAAGAGGGAGAGAGAGGGAGAGAGAGAGAGAGAGAGAGAAAGGGAGAGAGAGGAGAGAGAGAGAGGAGAGAGAGAGAGAGGAGAGAGAGAGAGAGAGGAGAGAGAAGAGAGAGAGAGAGAGAGAGAGAGAGAGAGAGAGAGAGAGAGAGAGAGAGAAAGAGGGAGAGAGAGGGAGAGAGAGAGAGAGACTTCACTCCAGACGATTACCATTAGTGTGTCAGAGGAAGTGATGAGGCCTGAGTTCAGCTGACTCCCAGAAGGGATGAAATGTACAAAGACGTTAGGAGTCACTCTCTTCTCTGCCCCCTCCTTGTGAGGTCTCCTCTGTGTGTGCTGGTTTCGTTCTTACTGTAGAAGTTCTACAATAGAACAATAGGGACACTTACATATGGACTAGACTAGACATGATATTACAGTATTACTCCCTGAAGCGGAGCACAAGAAGCAATTAGCCAGATATGTTTTGCACTAGCACCGCACGGTTCTTTTCTGGTCTGTTCATAATCATCACTTGGGTGGTTGTTTGAAGTGTGGGCCTCCAGAGCCTGGTTCCCTTCTTTGTTGCACAGACTTTTATCATGGATGCACCTCAAACGCACCCCTCCTCCCAACTCGCCTCGATGGACACATTCTTCCTCACAACAAAAGCAATTTTGTAAATGCTATTAAATGCAGCAGCATAGTGGACAGAGGTGACCATAAATCAACCACCGCGCAACACTGCAACTCTGCTTTAAGTAAAATGCCACAAGTCACATCTTCGTCTCCATAGCAGTTCTTCATCAGTGCGTGTTACCATAAACATGCCTTTGTTTAATTAGGGCTACAATTCTGTGATATACGACGCTGGCTCTACGTGGCAGGTTGTTTGTAACCAAGGCAACACAGACATTCCTAATTGAACAATGATATACTGCAGGCAGAGAAGTGATGTTTGATACCATTATTACATACAGTACATACAGTACATACAGTACATACATACATACAGTACCAGTTAAAAGTTTGACAAACCTACTCATTCAAGAGATTTTCTTGGGGTGAAGACATCAAAACTATGAAATAATACATATGGAATCATGTTGTAACCAAAAAAGTGTTAAACAAATCCAAATATATTTTATATTTGAGATTCTTCAAAGTAGCCACCCTTTTCCTTGATGACAACTTTGCACGCACTTTGCATTCTCTCAACCAGCTTCATGACGTAGTCACTTGGAATGCATTTCAATTAAGAAAATGTTTCCTTTTGGTTACTACATGATTCCATATGTGTTATTTCAGTGTTGATGTCTTCACTATTATTCTACAATGTAGAAAAAAGTACAAACAAAGAAAACCCCTGGAATGAGTCGGTGTGTCCAAACATTAGACTGGTACTGTACATACATACAAACAGAGAAAACCCCTGGAATGAGTCGGTGTGTCCAAACATTAGACTGGTACTGTACATACATACAAACAGAGAAAACCCCTGGAATGAGTCGGTGTAACCAAACATTAGACTGGTACAAACATACAAACATACCGTAAATGACAAGGTTATTGCTGAGATAAACAGAAGAGAGGAGTAAATAAAGTGACCTATATAGGACACCTCTAAGCATCATGGGAGAACCCGGGTGTTGTAGCAGCACGCCTGGCTGGAGTTTTCACGGTTTCTTCATCATCTGCCAGCGGATCTGGGGGGACGATGCTCGAGGATCTGAGTTTCTGGCAACTGCTTTGGACCCACACAGATGTAAACAATTATCCCAGCAAAAGGGGGGTCTCCAGTGTCATTAATTGACCACCTCCACTCCCCTCTCTTAATAACTGGGCAGGAACCCTTTGACTCTCCAGACCAGAGGTTCTGGAGCAGCCTTAGATGAAGCAAAGGCAGGCCAAGCCGGCCAATGAAAAACAACAGGAGCTGAACAACAGCCATTCTTTACATGGGGATAGCGTCAATCAAAGGGGGGAAAGTCTGGCAAAATGTTCAGTTGAAAATGTAATGGACCAAATTCCCCACCCCATAGCAGAGTTTGTATCTCACATGGCAGCTTCACAGAAAAGTGAAAACAAATTCAGCCTGATCCCATTACCTAACTCCTAACATTTCTCTGTGATGTAGGTCCTGGGCAGTGGCCCACTGGCCTGTAGGCAGGAGCGTGAGGGACTTGAGGACGGGTGGGGTAGAGTGTTGAAAGCTGCTGGCCAGATTTGATAAAGCATACGCTATAACTCAAATGCCTTAGCAATACGATCTGCTGTTAGATTGCGAAAGTCAATCCCCAAAAACAACTCACTGGAGTAATATTATTCAGTCAATATGTCAATAACAATCTTCCCATCAGCTCTTTATTTCACAATGTTTTTTTGTCTTTGTTTCTCTGTAACAGCAGCAGTAAACAGATCTGACTCAAATTAGCTTTTGTAGAACCCCTCCTCTGTTCCTAGCATAAATAATCCCCCACATTTGCTGGGGAGCTGGAAAGTTTTAGCCCAAAATACATACTGTAGGCGTAATAAACAAGCCCTTTCATATGTGTAAAGACCCGGGGAGTTGTGGGTAAAAATAGAGCTGTTGGCATGGCAGCGAGGAGGCAGGCAGTGATATTTCACCCAGCGGCCAGTCGGGGTGCGGGACAGAGCAGGAGGAGGGCAGGTGTTATCGGGCCAGCTCATCAAAAGACAACTCATCTGGGTGTGCGCTGCCTGGCAGGAGAGGAGGAAAAACACACACCTCTGTAGGAATTTTCACAGTGGAAATGAAATAAAAGTCAGGCCAAACCTGATATCTGATCAAAACTATAACATTAAGGGCTCTATTTTAACAAATCTAAAGCAATGTTAAATCTAAGCACTATAGGTTCAGGAGTGTGTCAGAAAAATATGTAGTTGCTTCAGTTTGTGTATTAATGACTTTTATGTATTGCCTTGGAATCAACTCCATTTTCCAGTGTTAGTCCATTACTCAATTTGTTAAATGGCTTAAAGAAACAAAAGACCAGGCTGCAGACCTATCCCATCCTTGCTAAATAGGTTAACGTGAACCCCTTTGCAGTCCACATTGTTCTGAGTAATTGCATGGCTTTAATAGCATTCACACTGATATAGGGGCGAGGCCAGTGGGGGCTGCTGAAGGGAGAATGGCTCATAATAACGTCTGGAGTGGAGTTTAATGGCTGGAGTGGAATGACTGGAATGGAATCCAGAACATGTGTTTGATACCATTCCATTGACTCCATTCCAGCCATTATATGAGCCGTCCTCCCTCAGCAGCCCCCACTGGGCTAGTGGAGCATTATGGCTGAGCATGGACACTAGTGGAGCATTATGGCTGAGCATGGACACTAGTGGAGCATTATGGCTGAGCATGGACACTAGTGGAGCATTATGGCTGAGCATGGACACTAGTGGAGCATTATGGCTGAGCATGGACACTAGTGGAGCATTATGGCTGAGCATGGACACTAGTGGAGCATTATGGCTGAGCATGGACACTAGTGGAGCATTATGGCTGAGCATGGACACTAGTGGAGCATTATGGCTGAGCATGGACACTAGTGGAGCATTATGGCTGAGCATGGACACACCAAACATTGTCAATAAGCAAGATTCAATTCATTATTGATAAGGCCTAAAAAAATAATTAATAATTCTAATTAAATTCAAAACAAAACAACAACTTGTTTTAAATAGGCAACATCATTTCTCCCTGTGGGCATATAATATTAAAAGAACGCACATCCAAAATGGGGCCTGCATAGCTAAAATAATGGGGCCTGCCTACAATGCATAGATACAAATGGAATGTCAGTCAGCTCACTGCTTTACTCCTCTCAAACTGGATATTTGAATGAAGCTTTGGTGATTGAGATCTATTTCCAAACAGTCTCAGGAACCAAACCCTATCGACAGTCTGGAATACTTTGCGGTTGCATTGGTCAGACAAAGAAAAAGTGTCAATTGAGAGGA
>NW_027000674.1:0-8388 GCF_036934945.1 Oncorhynchus masou masou
AAAGCACACAACACAACCAGGACAGGCTCTATAGCACACACAACACAACCAGGACGGGCTCTACACACACACACAACACAACCAGGACAGGCTCTACACACACACACAACACAACCAGGACGGGCTCTACAGCACACAACACAACCAGGACAGGTCAGACCAGCATTGGATAGATCTGAGCACGGGCGTTTCCTGTTTAAGTGTCTGTCTATAGGCAGGGAGCAACTAAATGGAGTCATGGTCAGGTTTGCTGTAGGGAGGGCGGGGGAGGGCTTTGCATGCATCGTGGAAGTTGGAGTAGCTATGGTCCAGAATGCTACATGTTGCGCATTCGACATCCTGATAGAATTTAGGAAGCCTTGTTCTTAGATTAGCTTTGTTAAAATCCCCAGCTACAATAAATGCAGGCTCAGGAAATATGGTTTCCAGGTATCTGCTTGGGGGGGGGGATGTACACGGCTGTGAATATAATTAAAGAGAATTCTTTTGGTAGATAATGCGGTGGGCATTTGATTATAAGCAATTCTATGGCAGGTTAACAAAGGGACCTGAGTTCCTGTATGTTGTTATGATCACATGAGGTGTTAATCATAAAGCATACACCCCCACCCTTCTTCTAAACAGAGTTGTTTGTATCTGTCGGCTCGATACGTGAAGAAACCGGGTGGCTGTACTTACTCCGACAACATATCCCCAGTGAGCCATGTTTCTATGAAACAGAGAATGTTATAATCTCTGATGTCTCTCTGGAAGGCAACTCTTGCCCTAATTTCGTCCACCATGTTGTCTAGAGATTGGACTTTGGCGAGTAATATGCTCGGAAACGGTGGGTGGTGTGCTCGCCTTCTAAGTCTGACCAGTAGGCCGCTCCGTCTGTCTCTCCTGTGGCGACCGGGTTGTTTTGGGTCGACCTCTGGGATAAGATCTCACGTCCAGGGTGGAGATCCGAACAAAGGGTCCACTTCGGGAAAGACATATTCCTGGTCGTAATGGTGGTAAGGTGACATCGCTTTTTTATCCAGTAGTTCTTTCCGGCTGTATGTAATAACACTTGAGATTTTCTGGGCAAACAATGTAAGAAATAATACATAAAAAAAAAAAAATTACTGCAAAGTTTCCTAAGGACCTGAAGCGAGGCGATCATCTCTTTTGGCACCATCATAGTTCCTCACCATCATAATAGTTCCTCACCATCATAATAGTTCCTCACCATCATCATAGTTCCTCACCATCATAAGAGTTCCTCACCATCATCAGAGTTCCTCACCATCATAATAGTTCCTCACCATCATCAGAGTTCCTCACCATCATAATAGTTCCTCACCATCATCAGAGTTCCTCACCATCAGAGTTCCTCACCATCATAATAGTTCCTCACCATCATCAGAGTTCCTCACCATCATAATAGTTTCTCACCATCATGAGTTCCTCACCATCATAAGAGTTCCTCACCATCAGAGTTCCTCACCATCATAATAGTTCCTCACCATCATCAGAGTTCCTCACCATCATGAGAGTTCCTCAGCATCATAAGAGTTCCTCACCATCATCATAGTTCCTCACCATCATGAGTTCCTCACCATCATAAGAGTTCTTCACCATCATCATAGTTCCTCACCATCATGAGTTCCTCACCATCATAAGAGTTCCTCACCATCATCATAGTTCCTCACCATCATAAGAGTTCCTCACCATCATCATAGTTCCTCACCATCATAAGAGTTCTTCACCATCATCATAGTTCCTCACCATCATAAGAGTTCCTCACCATCATGAGAGTTCCTCAGCATCATAAGAGTTCCTCACCATCATGAGTTCTTCACCATCATAAGAGTTCCTCACCATCATGAGAGTTCTTCACCATCATAAGAGTTCCTCACCATCATGAGTTCTTCACCATCATAAGAGTTCCTCACCATCATGAGTTCTTCACCATCATAAGAGTTCCTCACCATCATGAGAGTTCTTCACCATCATAAGAGTTCCTCACCATCATGAGAGTTCCTCACCATCATCAGAGTTCCTCACCATCATGAGTTCCTCACCATCATAAGAGTTCCTCACCATCATCAGAGTTCCTCACCATCATGAGTTCCTCACCATCATGAGTTCCTCACCATCATCAGAGTTCCTCACCATCATCAGAGTTCCTCACCATCATCAGAGTTCCTCATCACCTGATAACTACCCAACAAAGCCATTATTGTCTTGTTTTGATAAATGTGACCAAAGAATTGCCAAGTGTTTGAACCACAGGATGCAGGAAGACATGTCATTGGTCCTGTGCTGTGCTGTGGTGTGGCTGACAGAGGCCATTTTAAAAGGCAGCATGAACTAGCCTGCTCTTTTTCTCTGTCTAATAACCCGCCCCCTCCACTCACTAGCGCTTTGACTACCCCCAGAGCAGGGGGTAGTCAAGGAAATGTTATTTTCTTTCCCACCAAGGGGTCTCCCCTGGCAACCTGTCTGGAAGTTAAGCTGAGAGTTTGTACTATTAGAACATCATTAAGAGAGGAATCCAATTTCGCCCACTTCCCATTCACTGTAATGTGATTATTGTGGTGCTGATTAACGTCATATGGTGTTATGTTTGTTATGTGGGATATTTATACCAGAGGATTATGGGGGAATGATATTATGCTGTTCTAGAACAATATGAGGTATGGAGGTTGAGCTAAAACAGTGGAGACAATGAGAGAAATACTCTAAGAGCTTATATTTCTTACCTACTTATATTAAACAGTCAGTTCACTTCACTTAAAATCAAATCAAATCAAATCAAATTTTATTTGTCACATACACATGGTTAGCAGATGTTAATGCGAGTGTAGCGAAATGCTTGTGCTTCCAGTTCCAACAATGCAGTAATAACCAACAAGTAATCTAACTAACAATTCCAAAACTAATTTCTTATACACAGTGTAAGGGGATAAAGAATATGTACATAAAGATATGAATGAGTGATGGTGCAGAGCAGCATAAGCAAGATACAGTAGATGGTATCGAGTACAGTATATACATATGAGATGAGTATGTAAACAAAGTGGCATAGTTAAAGTGGCTAGTGATACATGTATTACATAAGGATGCAGTAGATGATAGAGTACAGTATATATGTATACATATGAGATGAATAATGTAGGGTATGTAAACATTATATTAGGTAGCATTGTTTAAAGTGGCCATTGTTTAAAGTGAAATATTTTACATCCTTTCCCATATATTCCCATTATTGAAGTGGCTGGAGTTGAGACAGTGTGTTGGCAGCAGCCACTCAATGTTAGTGGTTGCTGTTTAACAGTCTGATAGCCTTGAGATAGAAGCTGTTTTTCAGTCTCTCGGTCCCAGCTTTGATGCACCTGTACTGACCTCGCCTTCTGGATGATAGCGGGGTGAACAGGCAGTGGCTCGGGTGGGTGTTGTCCTTGATGATCTTTGTTGCCTTCCTGTAACATCGGGTGGTGTAGGTGTCCTGGAGGGCAGGTAGTTTGCCCCCGGTGATACGTTGTGCAGACCTCACTATCCTCTGGAGAGCCTTACGGTTGTGGGCGGAGCAGTTGCCGTACTAGGCGGTGATACAGCCCGCCAGGATGCTCTCGATAGTGCATCTGTAGAAGTTTGTGAGTGCTTTTGGTGACAAGCCGAATTTCTTCAGCCTCCTGAGGTTGAAGAGGCGCTGCTGCGCCTTCTTCACAATGCTGTCTGTGTGAGTGGACCAATTCAGTTTGTCTGTGATGTGTATGCCGAGGAACTTAAAACTTACTACCCTCTCCACTTCTGTTCCATCGATGTGGATAGGGGGGTGTTCCCTCTGCTGTTTCCTGAAGTCCACAATCATCTCCGTAGTTTTGTTGACGTTGAGTGTGAGGTTATTGTCCTGACACCACACTCCGAGGGCCCTCACCTCCTCCCTGTAGGCCGTCTCGTCGTTGTTGGTAATCAAGCCTACCACTGTTGTGTCGTCCGCAAACTTGATGATTGAGTTGGAGGCGTGCGTTGCCGCGCAGTCATGGGTGAACAGGGAGTACAGGAGAGGGCTCAGAACGCACCCTTGTGGGGCCCCAGTGTTGAGGATCAGCGGGGTGGAGATGTTGTTGCCTACCCTCACCACCTGGGGGCGGCCCGTCAGGAAGTCCAGTACCCAGTTGCACAGGGCGGGGTCTAGACCCAGGGTCTCGAGCTTGATGACGAGCTTGGAGGGTACTATGGTGTTAAATGCCGAGCTGTAGTCGATGAACAGCATTCTCACATAGGTATTTCTCCTGTCCAGATGGGTTAGGGCAGTGTGCAGTGTGGTTGAGATTGCGTCGTCTGTGGACCTATTTGAGCGGTAAGCAAATTGGAGTGGGTCTAGGGTGTCAGGTAGGGTGGAGGTGATATGGACCTTGACTAGTCTCTCAAAGCACTTCATGATGACGGAAGTGAGTGCTACGGGGCGGTAGTCGTTTAGCTCAGTTACCTTAGCTTTCTTGGGAACAGGAACAATGGTGGCCCTTTTGAAGCATGTGGGAACAGCAGACTGGTAAAGGGATTGATTGAATATGTCCGTAAACACACCAGCCAGCTGGTCTGCGCATGCTCTGAGGGCGCGGCTGGGGATGCCGTCTGGGCCTGCAGCCTTGCGAGGGCTAACACGTTTAAATGTTTTACTCACCTCGGCTGCAGTGAAGGAGAGACCGCATGTTTCCGTTACAGGCCGTGTCAGTGGCACTGTATTGTCCTCAAAGCGGGCAAAAAAGTTATTTAGTCTGCCTGGGAACAAGACATCCTGGTCCGTGACTGAGCTGGATTTATTCTTATAGTCCGTGATTGACTGTAGACCCTGCCACATACCTCTTGTGTCTGAGCCGTTGAATTGAGATTCTACTTTGTCTCTATACTGACGCTTAGCTTGTTTGATAGCCTTACGGAGGGAATAGCTGCACTGTTTGTATTCAGTCATATTACCAGTCACCTTGCCCTGATTAAAAGCAGCTGTTCGCGCTTTCAGTTTCACGCAAATGCTGCCATCAATCCACGGTTTCTTGTTAGGGAATGTTTTAATCGTTGCTATGGAACGACATCTTCAACGCACGTTCTAATGAACTCGCACACTAAATCAGCGTATTCGTCAATGTTGTTGCCTGACGCAATACGAAACATGCCCCAGTCCACGTGTTGGAAGCAGTCTTGGAGTGTGGAATCAGCTTGGTCGGACCAGCGTTGGACAGGCCTCAGCGTGGGAGCTTCTTGTTTTAGTTTCTGTCTGTAGGCAGGGATCAGCAAAATGGAGTCGTGGTCAGCTTTTCCGAAAGGGGGGCGGGGCAGGGCCTTATATGCGTCGCGGAAGTTAGAATAACAGTGATCCAAGGTTTTGCCAGCCCTGGTGGCGCAATCGATATGCTGATACATTTTAGGGAGTCTTGTTTTCAGATTAGCCTTGTTATAATCCCCAGCTACAATGAATGCAGCCTCAGGATGTATGGATTCCAGTTTGCAAAGAGTCAAATAAAGTTCGTTCAGAGCTATCGATGTGTCTGCTTGGGGGGAATATATACGGCTGTGATTATAATCGAAGAGAATTCTCTTGGTAGAAAATCCGGTCTGCATTTGATTGTGAGGAATTCTAAATCAGGTGAACAGAAGGATTTGAGTTCCTGTATGTTTCTGTGATCACACCACGTCTCGTTAGCCATAAGGCATACGCCCCCGCCCCTCTTCTTACCAGAAAGGTGTTTGTTTCTGTCGGCGCGATGCATGGAGAAACCCGCTGGCTGCACCGCCACCGAGAGCGTCTCTCCAGTGAGCCACGTTACAGTCTCTGATGTCCCTCTGGAATGCTACCCTTGCTCGGATTTCATCAACCTTGTTGTCAAGAGACTGGACATTGGCGAGAAGAATGCTAGGAAGTGGGGCACGATGTGCCCGTCTACGTAGTCTGACCAGAAGACCGCCTCGTTTCCCTCTTTTACGAAGTTGTTTTTTTGGGTCGCCGGCTGGGATCCATTCCGTTGTCCTGGTTGAAAGGCAGAACACAGGATCCGCTTCGCGAAAGTCAGTTCACTTCAGTGAAATAAACTAGTTCTTCGCCATTGACCTTCTAATAACTTGCTACACCTCACAGTCCAAATTAAAACTAGGATTCACATTTTGATGGAGAAATCCCCCTGCACCGACTGTAGAGCCTGTCCTGGTTGTGTTGTGTGTGTAGAGGCTGTCCTGGTTGTGTTGTGTGTGTAGAGTCTGTCCTGGTTGTGTTGTGTGTAGAGCCTGTCCCGGTTAAGTTGTGTGTGTAGAGCCTGTCCCGGTTAAGTTGTGTGTGTAGAGCCTGTCCCGGTTAAGTTGTGTGTGTAGAGCCTGTCCCGGTTAAGTTGTGTGTGTAGAGCCTGTCCCGGTTTTGTTGTGTGTGTAGAGCCTGTCCCGGTTAAGTTGTGTGTGTAGAGCCTGTCCCGGTTAAGTTGTGTGTGTAGAGCCTGTCCCGGTTGAGTTGTGTGCTGTAGAGCCTGTCCTGGTTGTGTTGTGTGCTGTAGAGCCTGTCCCGGTTAAGTTGTGTGTGTAGAGCCTGTCCTGGTTGTGTTGTGTGTGTAGAGGCTGTCCTGGTTGTGTTGTGTGTGTAGAGGCTGTCCTGGTTGTGTTGTGTGTAGAGCCTGTCCTGGTTGTGTTGTGTGCCGTAGAGCCTGTCATGGTTGTGTTGTGTGTGTAGAGGCTGTCCTGGTTGTGTTGTGTGTCGTAGAGACTGTCCTGGTTGTGTTGTGTGCCGTAGAGCCTGTCCTGGTTGTGTTGTGTGCCGTAGAGGCTGTCCTGGTTGTGTTGTGTGCCGTAGAGCCTGTCCTGGTTGTGTTGTGTGCTGTAGAGCCTGTCCCGGTTGTGTTGTGTGCTGTAGAGCCTGTCCCGGTTGTGTTGTGTGCTGTAGAGCCTGTCCCGGTTGTGTTGTGTGCTGTAGAGCCTGTCCCGGTTGTGTTGTGTGTGTAGAGCCTGTCCTGGTTGTGTTGTGTGCTGTAGAGCCTGTCCTGGTTGTGTTGTGTGTGTAGAGCCTGTCCTGGTTGTGTTGTGTGTGTAGAGGCTGTCCTGGTTGTGTTGTGTGTCGTAGAGCCTGTCCTGGTTGTGTTGTGTGTGTAGAGCCTGTCCTGGTTGTGTTGTGTGTGTAGAGGCTGTCCTGGTTGTGTTGTGTATGTAGAGGCTGTCCTGGTTGTGTTGTGTGTAGAGCCTGTCCTGGTTGTGTTGTGTGCCGTAGAGCCTGTCCTGGTTGTGTTGTGTGTCGTAGAGACTGTCCTGGTTGTGTTGTGTGCCGTAGAGCCTGTCCTGGTTGTGTTGTGTGCCGTAGAGGCTGTCCTGGTTGTGTTGTGTGCCGTAGAGCCTGTCCTGGTTGTGTTGTGTGCTGTAGAGCCTGTCCCGGTTGTGTTGTGTGCTGTAGAGCCTGTCCCGGTTGTGTTGTGTGCTGTAGAGCCTGTCCCGGTTGTGTTGTGTGCTGTAGAGCCTGTCCCGGTTGTGTTGTGTGTGTAGAGCCTGTCCTGGTTGTGTTGTGTGCTGTAGAGCCTGTCCTGGTTGTGTTGTGTGTGTAGAGCCTGTCCTGGTTGTGTTGTGTGTGTAGAGGCTGTCCTGGTTGTGTTGTGTGTCGTAGAGCCTGTCCTGGTTGTGTTGTGTGTGTAGAGCCTGTCCTGGTTGTGTTGTGTGTGTAGAGGCTGTCCTGGTTGTGTTGTGTGTGTAGAGGCTGTCCTGGTTGTGTTGTGTGTAGATCCTGTCCTGGTTGTGTTGTGTGCCGTAGAGCCTGTCCTGGTTGTGTTGTGTGTGTAGAGGCTGTCCTGGTTGTGTTGTGTGTTGTAGAGACTGTCCTGGTTGTGTTGTGTGCCGTAGAGCCTGTCCTGGTTGTGTTGTGTGCTGTAGAGGCTGTCCTGGTTGTGTTGTGTGCCGTAGAGCCTGTCCTGGTTGTGTTGTGTGCTGTAGAGCCTGTCCTGGTTGTGTTGTGTGCTGTAGAGCCTGTCCCGGTTGTGTTGTGTGTGTAGAGCCTGTCCTGGTTGTGTTGTGTGTGTAGAGCCTGTCCTGGTTGTGTTGTGTGTGTAGAGCCTGTCCTGGTTGTGTTGTGTGCTGTAGAGCCTGTCCTGGTTGTGTTGTGTGTGTAGAGCCTGTCCTGGTTGTGTTGTGTGTGCAGAGCCTGTCCTGGTTGTGTTGTGTGTGTAGAGCCTGTCCTGGTTGTGTTGTGTGTGTAGAGGCTGTCCTGGTTGTGTTGTGTGTGTAGAGGCTGTCCTGGTTGTGTTGTGTGCTGTAGAGCCTGTCCTGGTTGTGTTGTGTGCCGTAGAGCCTGTCCTGGTTGTGTTGTGTGCTGTAGAGCCTGTCCCGGTTGTGTTGTGTGTGTAGAGCCTGTCCTGGTTGTGTTGTGTGCTGTAGAGCCTGTCCTGGTTGTGTTGTGTG
>NW_027000675.1:0-8387 GCF_036934945.1 Oncorhynchus masou masou
ACAGACAGCGACTCAGAGAGGAAGAGGAGGAAGCAGGGGAGGAGAAGGCAGGGTAGGAGGAGAAGGCAGGGTAGGAGGAGAAGGCAGGGTAGCAGGAGAAGGCAGGGTAGGAGGAGAAGGCAGGGTAGGAGGAGAAGGAAGGGTAGCAGGAGAAGGCAGGGTAGGAGGAGAAGGCAGGGTAGGAGGAGAAGGCAGGGTAGGAGGAGGAAGCAGGGGAGGAGAAGGCAGGGTAGGAGGAGAAGGCAGGGTAGGAGGAGGAAGCAGGGGAGGAGAAGGCAGGGTAGGAGGAGAAGGCAGGGTAGGAGGAGAATGTAGGGTAGGAGGAGAAGGCAGGGTAGTAGGAGAATGCAGGGTAGGAGGAGAAGACAGGGTAGGAGGAGAAGGCAGGGTAGGAGGAGAAGGCAGGGTAGGAGGAGAAGGCAGGGTAGGAGGAGAAGACAGGGTAGGAGGAGAAGGCAGGGTAGGAGGAGAAGACAGGGTAGGAGGAGAAGGCAGGGTAGGAGGAGAAGGCAGGGTAGGAGGAGAAGGCAGGGTAGGAGGAGAAGGCAGGGTAGCAGGAGAAGGCAGGGTAGTAGGAGAAGGCAGGGTAGTAGGAGAAGGCAGGGTAGGAGGAGAAGGCAGGGTAGGAGGAGAAGGCAGGGGAGGAGGAGAAGGCAGGGTAGGAGGAGAAGGCAGGGTAGGAGGAGAAGGCAGGGTAGGAGGAGAAGGCAGGGTAGGAGGAGAAGGCAGGGTAGCAGGAGAAGGCAGGGTAGGAGGAGAAGACAGGGTAGGAGGAGAAGGCAGGGTAGCAGGAGAAGGCAGGGTAGGAGGAGAAGGCAGGGTAGCAGGAGAAGGCAGGGAAGCAGGAGAAGGCATCCAAGGCAAAGGAAAGTCAAGTCTGTATGTCTGTGTGTTTGTCTGTGTAGATATACATAGCACTCTCCTGGGTGCCACTTAGAGGAGAGGTTATTAAGGTCACTCTAAACCTAAGTCAACCCATAATATCACTATGGCCCTATGTCAACCCATAATAGCCCTATGTCAACCCATAATATCACTATGGCCCTATGTCAACTCATAATATCACTATGGCCCTATGTCAACTCATAATATAACTATGGCCCTATGTCAACTATGTTTTTAAAAGTCAACGTAGAAAATAAGGAAAATGTTCTATTCATTCACTGATAGAATCCAGGCGTGCCAATAAACCAGACTACCTAAAGACAGTACTGTACTTTCAAAATGAGCTGTCCTGAACTAAAATACAAGTCCCAGTATGCATTTGCAGACTATTCCCTCCCCTGGTAACCATAGTGTGTGGTCATGGCAACAAGACGTGTGCCAGTAGGTGGTACAGAGCCCCTCTGTCATTCTCATGGTACCGTAATCACTTCCTCCTTGCCCCGTCAATCTGGTGGTCTAACAGCCTCCAGCAGATGGAGGAGCCCAGCAGGATGACATGGGGCAATGCCTGAGCCTGTACCCCACACAGAGAACACTCTGCTGGGCTAAGAAGGGAGGGCCACAACACCAGGGTAACCCATGACCCGGCACATTTCTCTCCCACAGAGCAGACACACCTCTGGATGAAGACCTAAGCTAGAGGATGATTTATGAGAATAGCATATAATTAAATACAACAGTAATTCAATGTGTTTTGTGGAGAACGGTATGGGCGGATATCCACGCATAGAAGTAGAATCACTAGAATGGACATACCCACCCATGTTCTATGGTGCAGTGTCACTGCTGTGGTTGAAAACGTACACAGTGGGTTATGATGAGGATCCATCTGAATTAGACCAGCTGGAGCACCACTGAGTCGACATGTGATCACAAACGCCAGCAGAGGCAGTCATACAAACTTACCAAGTTTAGTATTTCTTATGTACCTCTGCCTCTTTACCTAAAAGGGATTGCTGACTGAAAGCAGTGTGCCACATATACCGTTATAAATACATAGGACCTATAGAGCCTAAGTTAGACCCTATGTAAAGCAGAGACATGAACACCATACCATATTGAAGCAATCAATTAAAGAAGTGATAAAGATGACCTGGGAATGAATAAGGTGGTGTGTGTGTGGTGTGTGGTGTGTGTGTGTGTGTGTAGTGTGTGTGTATGTGGTGTGTGTGTGTGTGTAGTGTGTGTCATAATGATATTCAAAAGGAAACAGACCACCTGCTGAGCCAGGAGGAAGACTGTTCCTAAGCAACAGGAAACTCTTGTAAGATCCGTATAACGTCTTGGGAAATTCGGACCAAATCGGGATGCAGACAGGAATAACAACAGACTACAGACACCTTTAACTAGGCCGAGTTATGAGCCTGCTCTCTGGGTAGCCAGTTTCCAGTCTTTTACATTTCCTTTGTGATATTTTAGAAACTATTGTCTGACTTGTGATTCTACTCTCTGGGTAAAAGTCTCCTCGTCTACTAGGAGTTGAAACTTTTCTACTTTATAATTTACTTTCCTCCCATCTAAGATTTTTAGGATTTATTCTGTGAATTCACTGAAATGTTTTAACCACATTTTAAATAGTAATATAACTACCAGCAATTATTCAAAAATGTGATGAAACATCTGATGTAAGCACTGCCAAAGTAATTTGAACCATCTCCTACAGCACCATGAGTCTCCTACAGCACCATGAGTCTCCTACAGCACCATGAGTCTCCTACAGCACCATGAGTCTCCGACAGCACCATGAGTCTCCTACAGCACCATGAGACTCCTACAGCACCATGAGTCTCCTACAGCACCATGAGTCTCCTACAGCACCATAAGAGTCTGATGTGGCGATATGTCGCGGTGTTGGGTGGGTAAGAGTCTGACGGGGCGTTATGTCGCGGTGTTGGGTGGGTAGAGTCTGATGGGGCGTTATGTCGCGGTTTTGGGTGGGTAAGAGTCTGATGGGGCGTTATGTCGCGGTGTTGGGTGGGTAAGAGTCTGATGGGGGCGTTATGTCCGCGGTGTTGGGTGGGTAGAGTCTGGCTGGGCGTTTTGTCGCGGTGTTGGGTGGGTAAGAGTCTGATGGGGGCGTTTGTCGCGGTGTTGGGTGGGTAAGAGTCTGATGTGGAGTTAGGTCGTGGTGTTGGGTGGGTAAGAGTCTGATGGGGGCGTTAGGTCGTGGTGTTGGAAGCGATCACTATTTTGTTCATGGTGGTGGGGTACTTGAACAAGAACACAAGACCAACGCATCTTTGCAACGTAGAGATTTATTTTTGAGGGGGAAAAAAAAGTACAATTGCTCGTCTTACAAATACATCTAAGAAACAATTTTGAACTGAAAAAAGAGCATTGTAAGAACGGAAATAATGTTTTGTCATTGAAGAAAATGATCTATTAATGTAGATTAATGCACCCTATGTTGACAGCGGTCTAAATTCAGATTCATCGTTAACATACGAGTCCCACACAATTAGCACAAAACAACCGAGACAAAAGCTACATTTGTTAAGACATCAACAAAATATTGAGTAAGTGAAAATTCAGTACACATCGTTTTAAAACTTTTCAACAAAAAAACAAACAGTGAAACCAAAAATAACTGTCGTTCTCTGACAATACTATCGAGTATTCAACCCGTCGACTAGTCTGGCAAATTCCAATTATGTTATGACCTAGTAAATCAGAAATTAATAGCCAACAAAGAACATTTGTGCTCTTAACCTTCTGCGTGATAGTTGAGTAATTATATTTCTATTCAAATAATCCAACAATGCGAAAGCTCAAGTCTTACATGTTCACGCAAAAGAAAAAGCATTTTTTTCATCATTTTCATGTTTTTGATACATGACACTAACAGTTACTGTACAATGCATGTACCATAGAATCAGAATGAATAGAATAGTCAGAGGTACTACACCGTTCTATTCATTCTAAGTCTATGCATATATATAACTAAATGGTCTACTCAAGACACCAGACCACTTCTCCACTCAACATGCCAGCCATAGCCCTCTAAAACCAGATTTTCCTGATATAATCTGAACATTCCTGTAGAACTCAACTCTTAACTCCCTGTCATCTCTAGACGATAGACCTGTATCACTATTGACTATTCTACCCTGTCCAAATATTGTACTAGAAATTGTGACTTCCTGTTATTATACTAAAAAAAAAAAAAAAGTTTATTCTATTCTACTGTGACATGTACTGTGACATGTACTTGATGTTCCTCTTGTTATCTTTTATTAGGTCTTATTATAGTTGCATTGTCCAGAAGGATCCGGTTAGCGTTTCGTCAGACGATGTTTTCCATGTGTATCCTGTCCATACGAGTACCGTAATAAAAACACTAAACTATCCTGAAGAGACTAAGCTATTCTGTTCCCACAGAAGTTGTGAGGTTTTTTTTTTTTTGGTCAAAGTTATTGTGTTTTGTATGTACTCGAACCTGAGCTAGTTCCTTTAGCAAGCGTTAGCTGCATGTGTCTGACTGTGTCCATGTCTTCTTGATGCATCCCAAACACTCTCATACCCTTTTCTATACATCTCCATACAACCCCAAAGGCCACCTCACATCCCAACAGTTGACTGATTGACAGTGATTAGCTTTGGGCGTCCCAAACGGCACCCAATTCCCTTTATAGTGTACTACCTTTGGCGCAGCCGTAACCTGTCATCTGTTACACACTTCGGTATATCACAACGGTAACAGGAAGACATCTGACCCAATCTTCATTTTCCGTTCTGCTCTTCTTTATTACTCAAAGTATGTTGACATCATACCAAGATGCTTCACTCACACTCACACACACACACCGTAAACCACTGGGACAAAGAAATCCCAAAATCATTAGTCAACAGAACTTGTTCCGTAATCATCTGTTCTCTGGACAACACAATGAGGGAGAGAAGAAGAGAGACAACCAATGAGCATCACGTCCACGCACAGCACACACACGTCTGCATGCACAGGAAAGATGACACCTTTATGTCACGTTGTTTATTCCTGGTAACCAGCAGCTCTGGAAGGAGTAGGATGAAGATGCCGACATATTTGATCTTGGGTCCGTTTTGTGTTTTACTAAGACTCCGGGGAAGGTGTGCTGATCCTAGATCTGTGTCTATGGGATAACTCCTACCCTTTAACCAGTAAGGTATAGGTTGGAAGCCACCAGGAGAATTCAGCAGAAGAGCAACATCGCCCTCTTGTGGAGACATTTGCAGCTACGTCCTTCGTGTCAACTGACAATGTCCCTGGTTGAAAAGAGATGACTGTCTGTCTAGTCGCCTGTGTTGTCGGTCTGTGTCTTTATCTGCAGCACTGTGGGCATTCCGTGGCAGAGGACTGAGAATGTCTTAGGACACCCACAGTAGAGTTCAGGGTATAGGGGCCGGGGGCCTGGGAGGCGAGTCGATGCGTCTGTCCTCTCTCCTACCTGCTGAGGCGGAGCTTTATAGAGTTCTTCACCACTGGAATTGGGTTGGCTGGCAGGAGGGGCACATCAGACAGATCCGCACTGACCATTTGCTGAGGGAAGAGTAAGATAATCAAGTTGTAGTTTGGCTGCAAAACTAACAACAGATAGACCAAAGTGGAAATATAGACCGTATAGAAAAAGTGAGAGGCAGAGAGAGAGAGAAAGAGAGAGAAAAGACAGAGAGAGGCAGACAGAAAAATAGAGTGCATTGATACCTTAATATCTGCCTCCATCTTGCCTTCCCCTTCAGAAGCAGGCATCTCCTCCGACATACTGTCCTCATTGACCTGGGAACAGCAAGGCCCACAGAACAGTTTATCACAACTATCTAACCATGTTCACCTGACTCTTCTAAATCTAGCATTAATTAAAAAATATATGCTTCTTATAATATCATAAAGATGTAGCCAAACATATTCTGAAAAGATAGACTACAACAATGAATATATTTATACATGATGATGTGACACTATGGATAAGCTTGTTACGTGCCTGTGCCTCCACAGTGGTGCACTCCTCTCCGGCAGCTGCCCCATTCTCTGTTGTCCTAGTCTCTGGGACTGGGGAGGGGTCCTCCTCCTCCAGCATCTCCTGGCGAGAGGTGCGGGGGGCCGCTGGGGGGCCCATGGTGGGCGGAGGAGAGGGGTCAGGCTTGTGGGGACTGTGTCTTCTGAAGGCTTTTTCTCAAAAGCTGAATCCTACAAAGGAAGAGAAGTTTATCCGTTAAGCATATTTAGTAGATCAATAAATGGACTCAAGTGTTTGAGGGTAAAGCGTTAAGTATTCAGATGACTCTATATGAGTAACAGAGTTAAGTAACGGTTTACTTTTTAAATTGGGTAACTTTATTAGTTACTTGCGTGGTTACTTTCACAATCATATCTCATTTCCTCATTTAGTTGTCATGGAAGCGTAGAAAAACTGTTCGGGGAAAACGCCATGACAGCTCCTGTCCAATAGAAACGTATAGAGGGTGCACCTCTGATCTTTGCCATTGATCGCAAAGCCCACAGAGGGCTACCCCGTCTAGTGGGAAGTGTGTCCTCTATACATCTCTATGGGTCTGTGTCGGTGCAGTCTATAACCAGAACTTGAATTAATGTATTTTTTTTGGGGGGGGGGGCACAGGAAAGCAGTGCCACAGAGGAGGAGGAAGTAGTGCTCAAACCGGAGTTAGTATTTTTTTAAATTTAACCTTTATTGAACTAGGCAAGTCAGTTTATAACAAATTCTTATTTACAATGCCGGCCTACCGGGGAACAGTGGGTTAACTGCCTTGTTCAGGGGAACAGTGGGTTAACTGCCTTGTTCAGGGGAACAGTGGGTTAACTGCCTTGTTCAGGGGAACAGTGGGTTAACTGCCTTGTTCAGGGGAACAGTGGGTTAACTGCCTTGTTCAGGGGAACAGTGGGTTAACTGCCTTGTTCAGGGGAACAGTGGGTTAACTGCCTTGTTCAGGGGAACAGTGGGTTAACTGCCTTGTTCAGGGGAACAGTGGGTTAACTGCCTTGTTCAGGGGAACAGTGGGTTAACTGCCTTGTTCAGGGGAACAGTGGGTTAACTGTCTTGTTCAGGGGAAGAATTACTTTTTTATTTTTCTTTGTCAGCTCAGGGATTCGATCTAGCAACATTTTGGTTACTGGCCCAACGCTCTAAACCGCCAGGCTCCCTGCTCTGACCGCCAGGCTCCCTGCTCTGACCGCCAGGCTCCCTGCTCTGACCGCCAGGCTCCCTGCTCTGACCGCCAGGCTCCCTGCTCTGACCGCCAGGCTCCCTGCTCTAACCGCCAGGCTCCTGCTCTAACCCCGCCCAGGCTCCTGCTCTGACCGCCAGGCTCCTGCTCTGACCGCAGGCTCCTGCTCTGACCGCCAGGCTCCTGCTCTGACCGCCCAGGCTCCTGCTCTGACCGCCCAGGCTCCTGCTCCTGACCGCCAGGCTCCTGCTCTGACCGCCAGGCTCCTGCTCTAACCGCCAGGCTCCCTGCTCTAACCGCCAGGCTCCCTGCTCTAACCGCCAGGCTCCCTGCTCTAACCGCCAGGCTCCCTGCTCTAACCGCCAGGCTCCCTGCTCTAACCGCCAGGCTCCCTGCTCTAACCGCCAGGCTCCCTGCTCTAACCGCCAGGCTCCCTGCTCTAACCGCCAGGCTCCCTGCTCTAACCGCCAGGCTCCTGCTCTAACCGCCAGGCTCCTGCTCTAACCGCCAGGCTCCTGCTCTAACCGCCAGGCTCCCTGCTCTAAACCGAGGCTCCTGCTCTAACCGCCAGGCTCCCTGCTCTAACCGCCAGGCTCCTGCTCTAACCGCCAAGCTCCTGCTCTAACCGCCCAGGCTCCCTGCTCTAACCGCCAGGCTCCCTGCTCTAACCGCCCAGGCTCCTGCTGAGCTCCCTGCTCTAACCGCCAGGCTCCTGCTCTAACCGCAGGCTCCCTGCTCTAGCCGCCAGGCTCCTGCTCTGACCGCCAGGCTCCTGCTCTGACCGCCAGGCTCCCTGCTCTGGCCGCCCAGGCTCCTGCTCTGACCGCCAGGCTCCTGCTCTAACCGCCAGGCTCCTGCTCTAACCGCCAGGCTCCTGCTCTAACCGCCAGGCTCCTGCTCTAACCGCCAGGCTCCTGCTCTAACCGCCCAGGCTCCTGCTCCTGCTCCTGCTCTAACCGCCAGGCTCCTGCTCTAACCGCAGGCTCCCTGCTCTAACCGCAGGCTCCTGCTCTAACCGCCCGAGCTCCTGCTCTAACCGCCAGGCTCCCTGCTCTAACCGCCAGGCTCCCTGCTCTAACCACTGACTGCAAAGCTCTAACCAGGCTCCTGCTCTAACACTAGGCTACCTGCTCTAACCACTAGACTACCTGCTCTAACCACTAGGCTACCTGCTCTAACCACTAGGCTACCCGCTCTAACCACTAGGCTACCTGCTCTAACCACTAGGCTACCTGCTCTAACCACTAGGCTACCTGCTCTAACCACTAGGCTACCTGCTCTAA
>NW_027000676.1:0-8387 GCF_036934945.1 Oncorhynchus masou masou
CAGGGATGGGCAACCTGCACATTGGGTACAGACCTGCCCCAGGGATGGGCAACCTGCACATGTGGGTACACAGACCTGCCCCAGGGATGGGCAACCTGCACATGTGAGTACACAGACGTGCCCCAGGGATGGGCAACCTGCACATGTGGGTTCACAGACGTGCGGCAGGGATGGGCCAGCCTGCACATGTGTAGGTACACAGACCTGCCCCAGGGATGGGCAACCTGCACACGTGGGTACAGACCTGCCAGGGATGGGCAACCTGCACATGTGGGTACACAGACCTGCGGAATGGATTTGAGCCAGCCTGCACATGTGTAGGTACACAGACCTGCGGATTGGATGGGCAACCTGCACATGTGTGTACGCAGACCTGCCCCAGGGATGGGCAGCCATGTGAGTACGCAGACCTGCCCCAGGGATGGGCAACCTGCACATGTGAGTACAGACACGGCCCCAGGGATGTGGCAACCTGCACATGTGAGTACACAGACCTGCGGCATGGGATGGGCAACCTGCACATGTGAGTACACAGACCTGCCCCAGGGATGGGCAACCTGCACATGTGGTACACAGACGTGCCCCAGGGATGGGCAACCTGCACATGTGAGTACACAGACCTGCCCCAGGGATGGGCAACCTGCACATGTGAGTACACAGACCTGCCCCAGGGATAGGCAACCTGCACATGTGAGTACACAGACCTGCCCCAGGGATGGGCAACCTGCACATGTGAGTACATAGACCTGCCCCAGGGATAGGCAACCTGCACATGGGCAACCTGCCAGGGACGGGCCCTGCACATGTGAGTACAGACCTGCCCCAGGGATAGGCAACCTGCACATGTGAGTACACAGACCTGCCCCAGGGATGGGCAACCTGCACATGTGAGTACACAGACCTGCCCCAGGGATGGGCAACCTGCACATGTGAGTACACAGACCTGCCCCAGGGATGGGCAACCTGCACATGTGAGTACACAGACCTGCCCCAGGGATGGGCAACCTGCACATGTGAGTACACAGACCTGCCCCAGGGATGGGCAACCTGCACATGTGGGTGCACAGACCTGCCCCAGGGATGGGCAACCTGCACATGTGGTACAGACCTGCCCCAGGGATGGGCAACCTGCGCATGTGAGTACACAGACCTGCCCCAGGGATGGGCAACCTGCACATGTGAGTACACAGACCTGCCCCAGGGATGGGCAACCTGCACATGTGAGTACACAGACCTGCCCCAGGGATGGGCAACCTGCACATGTGAGTACACAGACCTGCCCCAGGGATGGGCAACCTGCACATGTGAGTACACAGACCTGCCCCAGGGATAGGCAACATGCACATGTGAGTACACAGACCTGCCCCAGGGATGGGCAACCTGCACATGTGAGTACACAGACCTGCCCCAGGGATGGGCAACCTGCACATGTGAGTACGCAGACCTGCCCCAGGGATGGGCAACCTGCACATGTGAGTACACAGACCTGCCCCAGGGATGGGCAACCTGCACATGTGAGTACACAGACCTGCCCCAGGGATGGGCAACCTGCACATGTGAGTACACAGACCTGCCCCAGGGATGGGCAACCTGCACATGTGAGTACACAGACCTGCCCCAGGGATGGGCAGCCTGCACATGTGGGTACACAGACCTGCCCCAGGGATGGGCAACCTGCACATGTGAGTACACAGACCTGCCCCAGGGATGGGCAGCCTGCACATGTGAGTACACAGACCTGCCCCAGGGATGGGCAACCTGCACATGTGAGTACACAGACCTGCCCCAGGGATGGGCAACCTGCACATGTGAGTACACAGACCTGCCCCAGGGATGGGCAACCTGCACATGTGGTACACAGACCTGCCCCAGGGATGGGCAACCTGCACATGTGAGTACACAGACCTGCCCCAGGGATGGGCAACCTGCACATGTGAGTACACAGACCTGCCCCTAGGGATGGGCAACCTGCACATGTGAGTACACAGACCTGCCCCAGGGATGGGCAACCTGCACATGTGAGTACACAGACCTGCCCCAGGGATGGGCAACCTGCACATGTGAGTACGCAGACCTGCCCCAGGGATGGGCAACCTGCACATGTGAGTACACAGACCGGGATGGGCAGCCTGCACATGTGGTACAGACCGCAACGGATTGGCAACCTGCGCATGTGAGTACACAGACCTGCCCCAGGGATGGGCAACCTGCACATGTGGGTACACAGACCTGCCCCAGGGATAGGCAACCTGCACATGTGAGTACACAGACCTGCCCCAGGGATGGGCAACCTGCACATGTGAGTACACAGACCTGCCCCAGGGATGGGCAACCTGCACATGTGAGTACACAGACCTGCTCGGGGATGGGCAACCTGCACATGTGAGTACGCAGACCTGCCCCAGGGATGGGCAACCTGCACATGTGAGTACACAGACCTGCCCCAGGGATGGGCAACCTGCACATGTGAGTACACAGACCTGCCCCAGGGATGGGCAACCTGCACATGTGAGTACACAGACCTGCCCCAGGGATAGGCAACCTGCACATGTGAGTACACAGACCTGCCCCAGGGATGGGCAACCTGCACATGTGAGTACACAGACCTGCCCCAGGGATGGGCAACCTGCACATGTGAGTACACAGACCTGCCCCAGGGATGGGCAACCTGCACATGTGAGTACACAGACCTGCCCCAGGGATGGGCAACCTGCACATGTGAGTACACAGACCTGCCCCAGGGATGGGCAACCTGCACATGTGAGTACACAGACCTGCCCCAGGGATGGGCAACCTGCACATGTGAGTACACAGACCTGCCCCAGGGATGGGCAACCTGCACATGTGAGTACACAGACCTGCCCCAGGGATGGGCAACCTGCACATGTGAGTACACAGACCTGCCCCAGGGATGGGCAACCTGCACATGTGAGTACACAGACCTGCCCAGGATGGCACCTGCACATGTGAGTACGCAGACCTGCCCCAGGGATGGGCAACCTGCACATGTGAGTACACAGACCTGCCCCAGGGATGGGCAACCTGCACATGTGAGTACACAGACCTGCCCCAGGGATGGGCAACCTGCACATGTGAGTACACAGACCTGCCCCAGGGATAGGCAACCTGCACATGTGAGTACACAGACCTGCGGATTGGATGGGCAACCTGCACATGTGAGTACACAGACCTACGAGCAACTACTGGACCCTCATGATGAGTTCAGATTTTTTGTGGCCCTGTTTTGTGCCCTGTGGGACTATCATTTGTTTTTCAACAGGACAATGACCCAACACACCTCCAGGCTGTGTAAGGGCTATTTGACCAAGGAGAGTAATGGAATGCTTGCAGCAGATGACCTGGCCTCCACAATCCCACGACCTCAACCCAATTGAGATGGTTTGGAATGAGTTGGACCGCAGAGTGAAGGAAAAGCAGCCAACGTGTGTTCAGCATATGTCGTAACTCCTTCAAGACTGTTGGAAAAGCATTCCAGATGAAGCTGGTTGAGAGAATGCCAAGAGTGTGCAAAGTTGTCATCAAGGCGAAGGGTGGCTACTTTGAAGAATCTTAAATATATTTTGGTTTGTTTAACACTTTTTTTGGTTATTACATGATTCCATATGTGTTATTTCATAGTTTTGATGTCTTCACTATTATTCTTCAATGTAGAAACCGTTGATTGTACTGTGGGTTTTCACACACTATCATTAACCGTCTCGGGGAAGCTCATCTGCGTGCTTGTCGTCCTCACCAGGGTCTTGACCTGACTGCAGTTCGGCATCGTAACCGTCTTCAGTGGGCAAATGCTCACCTTCGATGGCCAAGTGGCACGCTGGAGAAGTGTGCTTTTCACGGATGAATCCCAATTTTAGCTGTATTGGGCAGATGGCAGTCGTGTGGGCGAGCGGTTTGCTGATGTCAACACTGAACAGAGTGCCCCATTGTGGTGGTGGGGTTATGGTGTGGGCAGGTACAAACTACGGACAACGAACACAACTGCATTTTATCAATGGTAATTTGAATGCACAGAGATACCGTGACGAGATCCCGAGGCCCATTGTCGTGTCATTCATCCACCGCCATCACCTCATGTTTCAGCATGATACTACAAGGCCCCATGTCGCAAGGATCTGTACACAATTCCTGGAAGATAAGACATATCCCAGTTCTTCCATGGCCTGCATACTCACCAGACATGTCACCCATTGAGCATGTTTGGGATGCTCTGGATCGACGTGTACGACAGCGTGTTCCAGTTCCTGACAATACCCAGCAACTTCGCACAGCCATTGAAGAGGAGTGGGTCATTATTCCACAGGCCACAATCAACAGCCTGATCAACTCTATGTGAAGGAGATGTGTCCAGCTACGCGAGCCAGATGTTGGTCCCACCAGATACTGACTGGTTTTCTGATCCACTCACGTACCTTAAAAAAAGTATATGTGACCAACAGATGTATATCTGTATTCCCAGTCATGCGATGTCCATAGATTAGGACCTAATGAATTCATTTCAATCGACCAATTTCCTTAAATAAACTGTTACTCAGAAAAATCTTTGAAATTGTTGCACGTTGCAAATCTATTTTATTTAAGTGTATTTTCTCTGAACATTTCCACAGAACTGAGAGGTGCTTGTCCTGTGCCAGAAAAGGCAATGACCCAGAGGCAGGAAGAGCGTGAGGAGAGCGAGTGTGAGAGGAGAGAGAGGACTGAAGAGTGGCCATCTGTTGAACCGTGCCGATCTTCCACTAGAGGGCACAGTCAGATGACGTGGCATTGCTGAAGGGGCTGTCATTTTATATATATAATGACATGCCAATAGGCAGCATTATCTTGAGTGTTGAACCCTGGCCTCAGTTATGGTTAGTACTCTCCTCATGTATGTTAAATTTTAGGGCTGGGGCTGGCCTGTGTTAGGTCAAATGCATGGAAATGTACCATAAACACATATCACTTGTATAAGTATCTCTCAATGAGGCTAAAATTAAACCAACACACTTCTGAGTGTGTACTCTCTGTGCTGGGAATAAGGTTCTACTCTTTCTATGTTGGGAATAAGGTTCTACTCTGGCTGTGGTGGGAATAGAAACTATTACACTCGACGGAACGACTTGATTGGTGTGGTGTCAACATCGCAGCCACTGCCTGTAGCCAGCCTACTCCAGCAGTACTGTTTCATTTCAATCATTTTAGTCAATAAGATTCTTGCTACGTAAGCTTAACTTTCTGAACATTCGAGACGTGTAGTCCACTTGTCATTCCAATCTCCTTTGCATTAGCGTAGCCTCTTCTCTGTAGCCTGCTAACTATGTGTCTATCTATCCCTGTTCTCTCCTCTCTGCACAGACCATACAAACGCTCCACACCGCGTGGCCGCGGCCACCCTAATCTGGTGGTCCCAGCGCGCACGACCCACGTGGAGTTCCTGGTCTCCGGTAGCCTCTGGAACTGCCGATCTGCGGCCAACAAGGCAGAGTTCATCTCAGCCTATGCCTCCCTCCAGTCCCTCGACTCCTGGCACTGACGGAAACATGGATCACCACAGATAACACTGCTACTCCTACTGCTCTCTCTTCGTCCACCCACGTGTTCTCGCACACCCCGAGAGCTTCTGGTCAGCGGGGTGGTGGCACCGGGATCCTCATCTCTCCCAAGTGGTCATTCTCTCTCTCTCCCCTTACCCATCTATCTATCGCCTCCTTTGAATTCCATGCTGTCACAGTTACCAGCCCTTTCAAGCTTAACATTCTTATCATTTATCGCCCTCCAGGTTCCCTCGGAGAGTTCATCAATGAGCTTGATGCCTTGATAAGCTCCTTTCCTGAGGACGGCTCACCTCTCACAGTCCTGGGCGACTTTAACCTCCCCACGTCTACCTTTGACTCATTCCTCTCTGCCTCCTTCTTTCCACTCCTCTCCTCTTTTGACCTCACCCTCTCACCTTCCCCCCTACTCACAAGGCAGGCAATACGCTCGACCTCATCTTTACTAGATGCTGTTCTTCCACTAACCTCACTGCAACTCCCTCCAAGTCTCCGACCACTACCTTGTATCCTTTTCCCTCTCGCTCTCATCCAACACTTCCCACACTGCCCCTACTCGATGGTATCGCGCCGTCCCAACCTTCGCTCTCTCTCCCCCGCTACTCTTTCCTCTTCCATCCTATCATCTCTTCCCTCTGCTCATACCTTCTCCAACCTTTCTCCTGATTCTGCCTCCTCAACCCTCCTCTCTTCCCTTTCTGCATCCTTTGACTCTCTATGTCCCCTATCCTCCAGGCCGGCTCGGTCCTCCTCTCCCGCTCCGTGGCTCGATGACTCATTGCGAGCTCACAGAACAGAGCTCCGGGCAGCCGAGCGGAAATGGAGGAAAACTCGCCTCCCTGCGGACCTGGCATCCTTTCACTCCCTCCTCTCTACATTTTCCTCCTCTGTCTCTGCTGCTAAAGCCACTTTCTACCACTCTAAATTCCAAGCATCTGCCTCTAACCCTAGGAAGCTCTTTGCCACCTTCTCCTCCCTTCTGAATCCTCCTCCCCTCCCCCCTCCTCCCTCTCTGCAGATGACTTCGTCAACCATTTTGAAAAAGAAGGTCGACGACATCGATCCTCGTTTGCTAAGTCAAACGACACCGCTGGTTCTGCTCACACTGCCTACCTGTGCTCTGACCTCTTTCTCCCCTCTCTCTCCAGATGAAATCTCGCTTCTTGTGACGGCCGGCCGCCCCAACAACCTGCCCGCTCGACCCTATCCCCTCCTCTCTCCTCCAGACCATTCCGGGGGACCTTCTCCCTTACCTCACCTCGCTCATCAACTCATCCCTGACCGCTGGCTACGTCCCTTCCGTCTTCAAGAGCGAGAGTTGCACCCCTTCTGAAGAAACCCACACTACGATCCCTCCGATGTCAACAACTACAGACCAGTATCCCTTCTTTCTTTTCTCTCCAAAACTCTTGAACGTGCCGTCCTTGGCCAGCTCTCCCTCTATCTCTCTCAGAATGACCTTTCTTGATCCAAATCAGTCAGGTTTCAAGACTAGTCATTCAACTGAGACTGCTCTTCTCTGCATCACGGAGGCGCTCCGCACTGCCAAAGCCAACTCTCTCTCCTCTGCTCTCATCCTTCTAGACCTATCGGCTGCCTTCGATACTGTGAACCATCAGATCCTCCTCTCCACCCTCTCCGAGTTGGGCATCTCCGGCGCGGCCCACGCTTGGATTGCGCTCCCTACCTGACAGGTCGTCCTACCAGGTGGCGTGGCGAGAATCTGTCTCCTCGCCACGCGCTCCTCACCACTGGTGTCCCCAGGGCTCTGTTCTAGGCCCTCTCCATTCTCGCTATACACCAAGTCACTTGGCTCTGTCATAACCTCACATGGTCTCCTCCTATCATTGCTATGCAGACTACACACAATTAATCTTCTCCTTTCCTTCTGATGACCAGGTGGCGATCGCATCTCTGCATGTCTGGCAGACATATCAGTGTGGATGACGGATCACCACCTCAAGCTGAACCTCGGCAAGACGGAGCTGCTCTTCCTCCCGGGGAAGGACTGCCCGCTCCATGATCTCGCCATCACGGCTGACAACTCCATTGTGTCCTCCTCCCAGAGCGCTAAGAACCTTGGCGTGATCCTGGACAACACCCTGTCGCTCTCAACCAACATCATGGCGGTGGGCCCGCTCCTGTAGGTTCATGCTCTACAACATCCGCAGAGCAATGCACTTGCCTCACACAGGAAGCGGCGCAGGTCCTAATCCAGGCACTTGTCATCTCCCGTCTGGATTACTGCAACTCGCTGTTGGCTGGGCCCTGCCTGTGCCATTAAACCCCTTACAACTCATCCAGAACGCCGCAGCCCGTCTGGTGTTCAACCTTCCCAAGTTCTCTCACGTCACCCCCGCTCCTCCTTCTCCACTGGCTTCCAGTTGAAGCCGCATCCGCTACAAGACCATGGTGCTTGCCTACGGAGCTGTGAGGGGAACGGCACCGCAGTACCTCCAGGCTCTGATCAGGCCCTACACCTTAAGCAAGGGCACTGCGTTCATCCACCTCTGGCCTGCTCGCCTCCCCTGCCATTGAGGAAGTACAGTTCCCGCTCAGCCCAGTCAAAACTGTTCGCTGCTCTGGCCCCCCCAATGGTGGGAACAAACTCCTCACGACGCCAGGACAAAGGAGTCAATCACCACCTTCCGGAGACACCTGAAACCCCACCTCTTCAGGAATACCTAGGATAGGATAAGTAATCCTTCTCACCCCCTTAATGACTTAGATGCACTACAAAGTGGCTGTTCCACTGGATGTCAGGAAGGTGAATTCACTAATTTGTAAGTCGCTCTGGATAAGAGCGTCTGCTAAATGACTTAAATGTAAATGTAAATG
>NW_027000677.1:0-8387 GCF_036934945.1 Oncorhynchus masou masou
GTGATTTCAGGGTTTCACTCTGATCATCAACAAGAGAGTGGGGGCCTCTGTAGATTTGCTGGCAGGCTTAAATAGGGGGCATTTCAAATATTTGGAGTGGAAGAATAGGGCTGTCACACCTAATCTGTTTCACCTGTCTTTGCTCGTCTCCACCCCCACCAGGTGTTTCCCAGCTCCCTCATTATCCTCTGTGTATTTATACCTGTGTTCTCTGTTTGTCTGTTGCCAGTTTGTTTTGTTTGTCAAGCCTACCAGCGTTTGTCCCCTTGCTCCCTGTCTATTTCTAGTTCCTGTTTTTCTAGTTTTCCCCTTTTGACCATTCTGCCTGCCCTGACCCTGAGCTTGTCTGCCGTCCTATACCTTGTCCCACCACATTAGATTATTGATCTTTTGCATGCCCTGAGACCCTGGACTTTCTGCCGTTCTGTACCTTTTGGACTCCTGATCTGGATTACTGACTTCTGCCTGCACTTGACCTGTCATTTTGCCTGCCCCCTGTTTCTAATAATAAACTTTTGTTACTTCGACACTGTCTGCATCTGGGTCTTCCCTAATACGTGATAATACGAACTGGCCATGACCGACCCAGCAGACTCAGACCAGCTCCCACAATGCTGTCTCCCTGCAAAGAGCCACCATTGGACAACACGAGTTGCTGCAATGTCTTATGGAAGGGATCCACACCCCTGGCAGAACGCCATGACCAAGCGTTCAAGACTTTGCTGGAGCAATTCTGCTGATTCCCCACTGGGCAGCGGGTCACACTCTTAATTTCTCAGCCTATCCCAGTGTTCCGAGAATCCTACTTACCTCCTCCGGGCAGCTACACTGGAGATTCCGGGAACCTGCAGGGGTTTTCCCTCCCAGTGCTCCCTCTCTACGGGCTGCAGCCTTCTTCCTCCCCTCGGACCACTCGAGGATAGCGTACATCATAACGCTGATGTCCGGGAGGAGCACTCGCCTGGGCTACGTCGGTGTGGGAGCAACAGTCCACCGTCTGCCTCAGGCTAGAGGGGTTCGTGGCAGAAGTTCAGAAGGTGTTTGATTCTCAGTTGTCCGGGAAAAAGTGGCTACTCGTAAGCTGTTCCAGCTACGTCAAGACTCCGTAGTGCTAATACACCCAAATCCAACAGCGTTCGAATATCTTATTGCTTTTCTTCTAACCCTGAATGTCAAGTACACAAACATGTCCCTTTATCCATCCACATACTCTACTGCTGCATGGCCACTTTGACTGAGACTTTCACCCCCTCTCCTTAAAGGTTTAGCAGGAACCAACCCCATCTGGGTCTTACTCCCTAGGACTTAGCCTTCGTAGATTTTGGCCTGTTTGGGCTTACCTTCCGGGACTCACCCTATTCTTATAGTACTCCCATGAACTAATCCATTGGGGATTTACCCCCTAGGTGTCACACCCTGGTCGAAATATATTATGTTTATTCTTCATTTATTCGGTCAGGCCAGGGTGTGACATGAGTTGTGGTGTGTTTTTGTCTTGGGGTTTTGTGGGATGTCTAGCGTTAGTCTATGGCTGCCTGAGGCGGTTCTCAATCAGAGTCAGGTGATTATCGTTGTCTCTCATTGGGAACCATATTTAGGCAGCCATATTCTTTGTGTGTTTTGGGTGATTGTCCTTAGTGTCCTTGTTCCTGTCGCTGTGTTAGTTTACATAAGTATAGGCTGTTTCGGTTTTGCGTTACGTTCATTACGTTCTTGTTTTTGTAGTATTTTATTGATTCGTGTTTACGTTTTTGATTAAACATGGATCGCAATCTACAAGCTGCATTTTAGTCCGACTCTCCTTCGCCGCATGAAAACCGTTACACTAGGACTTACCCTACAGGTATCAACCTGTTCGGGTTTACCTTTCGCGGGACTTACCAGATACCACAAAGCTACGGCCGGACGTAATACAATGGGACTAAGCTTAGGACTAAGCTTAGGCTGTCTAGGTCCGTATCCTATAAGTGGTTCAGCCTACAACTGTCATCTCCCCTCGAGATGTTAGAATTGGTGATAACAGGTGTGGGCGTGTGCCTGCCTTATTTCTGGTGCCGGCTCCTGTTTCACTGATTCGGAATCTCTATTTGAACGCTTATCGTGGTGTACCCTGTTCACAGCGCCGTTGGGTTCTAATTTACAGAGTAAAAACTCAACGGACACTATGAAAGCATAACCAAGTATATTCTTCCCAGAGGATCAACACAACTGCATTAGACAAAAAACATTTTCACACAAGCACGGATGTTTTTACCCTTCCTCCGAGGCTGAGTCTCCTCCCACCCATCTGATCAAACATTGTGTCTTTACTGCTAGGCAGGAAGCTAAGTACTACAGCCATAAACGTTTCTTTATCCCTTAACGTGACCTGACCTCGACCCCCTTCATCACTAATCCATGGCCCTCTCCCCTTATCAATGACTGCCACATGTGATCCCTTTCCCTGCACGCAGGACATTCCAGACGTAATAGCACCCACTATATACCTTCCTCCTACAGATAACCATTAACTTCTGGCGTAGACCCTCTAACCCTAAGCACTCAATATTTCAATAGGATCCCTGATATAATGTCAACGTTATACATGACCTTCTCTCCCTCAGTGACATGAATAAGTATGTTTCATATTCCCAGACAACCCAACAGTATATATCATAAAGGCTTTGAGGCTTAGAGAATTATGTCGCGAAAATTATGTTCTCAATGTTCAGAAGCCAACTCAATTAAACTACTCTAGTCTGCTAAATCAGGATTTGTAAGATACTGATTGAAATGGAACAGACGGAGGCCCAGCTAAAATAGTCAATAAGGTTTATTCACGAGAGCGCTGGTCTGTTGTACAAAACAATTCATTTTACACTGGCTTCTCACGCACACACATTCACACTAACATACGCACACACACACACCCATTCACACTAACATACGCGCACACACACACCCATTCACACTAACATACGCACACACATTCACACTAACATACACACACACACACATTCACACTAACATACGCACACACACACACCCATTCACACTAACATCCACACACCCATTCACACTAACATACGCACACACACACACCCATTCACGCTAACATACGCACACACATTCACACTAACACACACACACACACAATCACACTAACATACGCACACACATTCACACTAACACACACACACCCATTCACACTAACATACGCACACACATTCACACTAACACACACACACATTCACACTAACATACACACACACACACATTCACACTAACATACACACACACACACACCCACACACACATTCACACTAACATACACACACACACACATTCACACTAACACACACACACATTCACACTAACATACACACACATTCACACTAACACACACACACACATTCACACTAACACACACACACATTCACACTAACATACACACACACACACATTCACACTAACATACACACACACACACACACATTCACATTAACATACACACACACACACATTCACACTAACATACACACACACACACACACACATTCACACTAACATACACACACACACACACACATTCACACTAACATACACACACACATTCACACTAACATACACACACACATTCACACTAACATACACACACACACATTCACACTAACACACACACACACACACATTCACACTAACACACACACACATTCACACTAACATACACACACACATTCACACTAACATACACACACACACACACACATTCACACTAACATACGCACACACATTCACACAAACATACACACACACATTAACACTAACATACGCACACACATTCTACTACCCACCCGACAAAGATTAGGGGAATCCGTGAGACTTACTCCCCATACTCCCTCAAGATAGGGAGACATACTGTACAGACTATTGTTATACAGGATTCTAATCAATTTCATACGATTGTATGGCTTCAGGGTGGAATATTCTAGTCATTCATATAAATTCCATCCACACCCTAACACACTGATCTGAAACTCCTGGTTTACAGGCCACATCACGCCTGCAAGTCTCGTTATTGTCACGAATTCCGCCGAGGTTGGCTCTCCTGTCCGTTCAGGCGGTGCTCGGCGGTCGTTGTCACCGTCCTACTAGCCACTACTAAGGATAATTACCCAGAGTTCACCTGCCGATTCCGAGATGTTTTTGACTATCCACCCGAGGGTCGGGCGGCGGGTGAATGGCTGTTCCACCTGCGTCAGGAGATGAGGAGCATACTGGTTTTTGCCCTAGAGTTTAGGACTTTGGCAGCAGGAGCAGGATGGAACGACAGGGCCTTGATTGATCATTTTAGATGTAGTCTCAGGGAGGACGTCCGCAGGGAGCTGGCATGTCGGGACACCACATTCACACTGGATGGACTTATCGATCTGGCTATCCGTCTCGACAACCTGCTGGCTGCTCGCGGGCGTTCGGATCAGGTCCTGTCGTTTCCAATCCCCAGCCCCCCTGTTCCTATACCTATGGAATTAGGAGGTACGGCTTCGAGGGGGACCGGAGGAGGAGTGTCCTCCTGCACCAGTTGTGGTCGACGAGGGCACACGTCCGACCGGTGCTGGAGGAACTCGTCTAGGAGTCGGGAGGACAGGCGGAACACTGCTCGATCACCCCAGGTGAGTAAGCACCAAACTCATTCGGTCATGTGTTTGTATTGATTTTGTCTGTTTGTATTGATTTCTTTCCCTGGGTTTTCCCCCTCTCTACAGCATAATGCGCTAGTCGATTCAGGCGCAGCTAGGAATTTTATGGATCGTGGGCTTGCGTTAAGGCTAGCGATTCCCCTGGTGTCGTTAGATCGACCTTTCCCCGTGCACTCCTTAGATAGCCGACCATTAGGGTCAGGAGTAATTAGGGAGGCTACGGTGCCGCTGGACATGGTAACGCAGGGTGATCATAAGGAGCAGATTAGCCTGTTCCTTATAGATTCACCTGCGTTTCCAGTGGTGTTGGGGGTTCCCTGGTTAGCTCAACACAACCCGGTGATTTCCTGGCGATAGGGGCTCTTAAGGGGTGGTCAGAGGAGTGTTCAGGTAGGTGTATAGGAGTTGCTGTTGGTGCGACTACGGTGGAGAGTCCAGACCAAGTTTCCACAAATGCGCATTCCTCTGAATATGCCGATTTGGCTATCGCCTTCAGTAAAGGGAAGCGACCCAGTACCACCTCATCGTCGAGAGGACTGCGCGATAAACCTTCTGGAAAACGCTGCACTTCCTAGGAGTCACGTGTATCCATTGTCCCAGGAGGAGACAGTTGCGATGGAAACATATGTTTCTGAATCGCTGGGACAGGGGTACATTCAGCCCTCCAGAAACATATGTTTCTGAATCGCTGGGACAGGGGTACATTCAGCCCTCCATATCACCCGTCTCCTCGAGCTTCTTTTTTGTGAAGAAGAAGGATGGAGGTCTGCGTCCGTGTATTGATTTTAGAGGTCTAAATTCCATCACAGTGGGGTTTAGTTACCCTCTAGCTCTCATCGCTACGGCAATGGAATCATTTCACTGGGCGCGCTTCTTCACAAAACTGGACCTGAGGAGTGCGTATAATCTGGTACGTATCCGGGGAGGAGATGAATGGAAAACCGCATTTAGTACTACTTCTGGTCATTATGAGTACTGCGTCATGCCATACGGGTTGAAGAATGCTCCAGCCGTTTTCCAATCCTTCGTAGATGAGATTCTCCGAGACCTGCTCGGGCAGGGAGTGGTAGTGTACATTGATGACATCTTGATCTATTCTGCCACACGCGCGGAGCATGTGTCTCTGGTGCGTAAGGTACTTGGACGACTACTGGAGCATGACCTGTATTGCAAGGCGGAGAAATGTGAGTTTTTCAAACAGTCCGTTTCCTTCCTGGGGTATCATATTTCCACCTCCGGGGTGGTGATGGAGGATGATCGCGTTACAGCCGTGCATAATTGGCCGACTCCAACCACGGTGAAAGAAGTGCAGCGGTTTTTAGGGTTTGCCAATTACTACCGGAGGTTTATCCGGGGTTTTGGTCAGGTGGCTGCTCCCATCACCTCACTGCTGAAGGGGAGGACCGGTGCGCTTGCGCTGGTCAGCAGAGGCGGGCAGGCTTCAGTCGTCTGAAGGAGCTGTTCACTAATGCGCCCGTGTGTTGCGCATCCGGACCCTCATTAGCGTTCATAGTGGAGGTGGATGCGTCCGAGGCTGGGGTTGGAGCCGTGCTGTCCCAACGCTCGGGCGTGCCATCCAAGCTCAGCGGAGGCGAAACTATGATGTGGGGGACGGGAGTTGTTAGCTGTAGTCAAGGTTCTGAAGGTGTGGAGACATTGGCAAGGGGGCTAAATACCCTTTTCTCATCTGGACTGACCATCGTAACCTTGGTACATCCGGGCAGCTAAGAGACTAAATCCACGTCAGGCTAGATGGGCCATGTTTTTTACCAGGTTCCAGTTTACCCTCACATATCGGCCAGGCTCCCAAAACACCAAAGCTGTGCTGTCTCGCCTCTATGATACCGAGGAATGGTCAGTTGAGCCAACTCCCATCATTCCACCGTCATGTCTCGTGGCACCGGTGGTATGGGAGGTGGACGCTGAGATAGAGAGGGCCTCACGGTCAGAGCCGGCTCCTCCTAACTGTCCAGTAGGGACCAAGTACGTGCGAGGGTGGTCCGGGACAAGCTGATTTGGGCTCATACTCTTTCCTCTTCGGGTCATCCTGGTATCAAGAGGACAGTGCAGAGTCTGAGGAGGAGATACTGGTGGCCCACACTGGCTAAAGACGTGAGATTTTATGTCTCCTCCTGCTCAGTGTGCTCAGAGCAAGGCTCCTCGGCACCTGCCTAGAGGGAAATTACAACCCCTCCCCGTTCCACAACGGCCGTGGACACACTTATCGGTGGACTTTCTTACCGACCTTCCCCCGTCCCAGGGAAGTACTACGATCCTGGTCGTTGTGGATCGGTTTTCTAAGTCCTGTCGTCTCATTCCGTTGCCCGGTCTCCTACGGCCCTGCAGACTGCTGAGGCTTTGTTTACCCATGTCTTCCGGCACTATGGGGTGCCTGAGGACATCGTCTCTGATCGGGGTCCCCAATTCACGTCCAGAGTGTGGGCGTTTATGGAGAGACTGGGGTCTCGGTTAGCTTAACCTCAGGTTTTCACCCCGAGAGTAATGGGCAGGTGGAGCGCGTAAACCAGGATGTGGGCAGGTTTCTGCGGTCTATTGTCGGGACCGGCCTGGTGAGTGGGCAAGGTATGTTCCATGGGCCGAACTAGCCCAGAACTCCTTACGCCACTCCTCTACTAACTTGTCTCCTTTTGAGTGTGTTAGGTTACCAGCCGGTCCTGGCTCCATGGCATCAGAGGCCAGACCGAGGCTCCTGCGGTGGAGGAATGGGTACAGCGCTCCCAAGGACACCTGGAAAGCCGTTCAGGACTCATTACGGTTAGCGGGAGAACGGCAGAAGAGGAGCGCTGACCAGCACCGCAGTGAGAACCCCGTGTTTGCACCGGGGGACAGGGTCTGGCTCTCGACCCGAAACCTGTCCCTCCGCCTGCACTGTCGGAAGCTGGGGCCACAGTGTGTGGGGCCGTTCAAAGTCTGAGGAGAATAGCGAGGTGTGTTATAGGTTACAACTTCTAGGTATTACCGTATTAACCCCTCGTTTCATGTGTCCTCCTCAGGCCGGAGGTGGCTGGTCCCCTGCAAGAAGGTGAGGTGCCTGAGGTCCCTCCGCCCCTTCTGGACATCGAGGGGGTCCCCGGCGTATACAGTTCGAGGCATTCTGGATTCGAGACGCCGGGTGGGGCCTACAGTACCTCGTGGACAGGGAATGCGGCCCGGAGGAGAGATGCTGGAGTTCAGTGGACCTTCTCTCCTGATAGAATTCCAGCGCCTCCACCCGGATCGCCCAGCACCTCGTCCTCCGGGTGCGTCCTCGAGGTCGGTGGCGGCGCGCTGCGGGGCCGCGGCTTGAAGGGGGGGGTACTGTCACGACTTCCGCGAGTTGGCTCTCCCCTACCCGTTCAGGCGGTGCTCGGCGGTCGTCGTCACCGTCCCTACTAGCCACTACCGATCCCTTTTCGTGTATCTGTTGGTTTTGTCTGATTGGTTTCACATGTGTGTTGTTTAGTTAATTAGTGTCTGTATATAATGTAGGTTGTCCCGCCCTTGTTTTGTGCGGGATTGTTTATTTGTCATCTATGTCTGTCGGTGTATTCTTGTGTTCTTATTCTCCGGTTCGTCTTTTAGCCTGTGTTGGATTATTCACCCTGTGTGTATTGGGTTGACCGTGTTTCTTGTTCACCGGAGAATAAAACTTTCATATCGCTATCTGCTCTCTGCGCCTGATTCCACCCACCTTGATTAGATGTGACA
>NW_027000678.1:0-8384 GCF_036934945.1 Oncorhynchus masou masou
TGTCATGTCTTGTTATGTCTGTTCCTGTCCTTTCTCTTCATTCTCTCTCTCTGCTGGTCTTTTTAGGTTACCTTCTCTGTCTCTCATTCCTCAGCTGTTCTACATCTGCCCTAACTAGCTCTTTCACTCTTCCCCACCTGTTCTCTCTTCCCCCTCTGATTAGGTCTCTATTTCTCTCTCTGTTCCTGCTACTTTCAGTGTCTGATTCTTGTTTGTGTTTTTTGATGCCAGAAGCAAGCTGTCGTCTCGTTTGCTTCCACCTTGTCCTGTCCTGTCGGAGTCTGCCTGGCAGGAGCATCCTGCACTATACCTAACGTTCTTTTTGTTCCGCTGACAACGTTGGAGGATTTATGCCATTCCTGTATTTTCATTAAAGAACTCTGTTTCTGTTAAAACAGCTTTTGGGTCTTCACTCAAGTTCATAACAGAAGAATCAGACAAGAATGGACCCAGCGGCTCCGGACCCTTTTCACTCCGCCGTCGAGATCCAGGGAGAGCGATGCTAGGCAGACCACGAGGAGGAATTGTCTGCTGCTCAACATGCCGTTGAGACCCTGGCCGTCAAGTCTCCGACCTCACCAGGCAGGTTCACCAACTCCCTCGATCCACCGCCCACTTCCAGGGTTTCCGAGTCTCGGGCCAGGATCAACAACCCGCCGTGTTACTCTGGGGAGCCCACTGAGTGCCGCTCATTCCCTCCTCAGTGTGATGTGGTGTTCTCTCTCCAGCCCAACGCCTCCAGGGCACAGCCCACGCTCGCCTACGTCATTTCTCTCCTTACCGGACGGAGCGCGTGAGTGGGGCACGGCAGTCTGGGAGGCGAGGGCTGGTGTAGTAGCCAGTATCAGGACTTTGGGGAGGAGATGATACGGTTTTTGACCGTTCTGTTTTTGGCGAGGAGGCTTCCAGGGCCCTGTCTTCCCTATGTCAGGGGGAATAGATCCATAACGGTTATTCTGTGAGTTTCGCACTCTCGCTGCCTCTAGTGACTGGAACGAGCCGGCTTTGCTCGCTCGTTTTCTGGAGGGTCTCCACGTCGAGGTTAAGGATGAGATCCTCTCCCGGGAGGTTCCTTCCAGTCTGGACTCCTTAATAGCTCTCGCTATTCGCATAGAGCGACGGTTTGATCTTCGTCGCCGAGCTCGTGGAAAGGAGCTCACGTTCTCCGTTGCTCCCCTCTCCACATCACTGCCACCTGCCGCATCACTGCCACCCTCCTCCGCCGGCTCGGATGCTGAGCCTATGCAGCTGGGGGTATTCGCATCTCGGCCAAGGAGAGGGAACGGAGAATCACCAATCGCCTCTGTCTCTACTGCGGCTCCGCTGGTCATTTTGTCACCTCATGTCCAGTAAAAGCCAGAGCTCATCAGTAAGAGGAGGGCTACTGGTGGCGCAACTACTCAGGCCTCTCCTTCTGGATCACGCACTACCTTTCCGGTCCATCTCCGCTGGCCCGGTTCATCTGCTTCCTGCAGTGCCTTGATAGACTCTGGGGCGGAGGGCTGTTTTATGGACGAGACCTGGGCTCGGGAACATGACATTCCTCTCAGACAGTTAGGGGAGCCCAGGGCCTTGTTCGCTTTAGATGGTAGTTCTCTCCCCAAGATTCAGCGTGAGACGCTGCCTTTAACCCTCACTGTCTCTGGTAATCATAGCGAAACCATTTCTTTTTTAATTTTTCGTTCACCTTTTACACCTGTTGTTTTGGGTCATCCCTGGCTAGTGCGCCATAACCCTTCTATTAATTGGTCTAGTAATACTATCCTATCCTGGAATGTTTCTTGTCATGTAACCTGTTTAATGTCTGCTATCCCTCCTGTTTCCTCTGTCTCTTCTTCACAGGAGGAGCCTGGCGATTTGACAGGGGTGCCGGAGGAGTATCACGATCTGCGCACGGTGTTCAGTCGTTCCAAGGCCACTTCTCTCCCTCCACACCGGTCGTATGACTGTAGTATTGATCTCCTTCCGGGAACTACTCCCCCGGGGTAGATTATACTCTCTGTCGGCTCCCGAACGTAAGGCTCTCGAGGATTATTTGTCGGTTTCGCTCGGCGCCGGTACCACATAGTCTCCTCCTCCTCTCCCGCCGGAGCGGGTTTTTTGTTCAGAAGAAGGGCGGGGTCCCTGCGCCCATGCGTGGATTATCGAGGGCTGAATGACATAACAGTTAAGAATCGTTATCCGCTTCCTCTTATGTCTTCCTTGCGCGAGATCCTGCAGGGAGCCAGGTTTTCACCAAATTGGACCTTACCGTAACGCCTACCCATCTCAGTGCGCATCAGGGAGGAGACGAGTGGAAGACGGCGTTTAACACTCCGTTAGGGCACTTTGAATACCCGGGTTCTTCCTTTCGGCCTCGTTAACGCTCCAGCTGTCTTTCAGGCACTAGTTAACGGCGTCCTGAGAGACATGCTGAACATTTTTGTTTTCGATTTACATGGACGATATCCTGATTTTTTTCTCCGTCTCTCTCGATTCATGTTCAGCACGTGCGACGCGTCCTCCAGCGCCTTTTGATTTGTCTTTTATGAAGGCTGAGAAGTGCACTTTTCATGCCGCCTCTGTCCCCTTTTCTCGGTTCCGTTATTTCCGCTGAGGGCATTAAGATGGATCCGCTAAGGTCCAGGCTGTCATTGATTGGCCCGTTCCTAAGTCACGCGTCGAGCTGCAGCGCTTTCTGGGCTTCCCCGCTAATTTCTATCGTCGTTTCATCCGTATTTCGGTCAGGTGGCAGCTCCCCTCACAGCCCTTACTTCTGTTAAGACGTGCTTTAAGTGGTCCGTTCCGCCCAGGGAGCTTTTGATCTTCTTAAGAATCGTTTTACATCCGCATCTATTCTTGTTACACCTGACATCTCTAGTCAGTTTGTTGTTGAGGTTGTGCGTCAGAGGTGGGCGTGGGAGCCATTCTTTCTCAACGCTCTCTGACTTGGCAAGGTCCATCCTTGCGCGTTTTTCTCTCATCGCTTATCGCCGTCAGAACGTAACTATGATGTTGGTAATCGTGAACTGCTAAGCCATCCGCTTAGCCCTAGGGCGAATGGCGACAGTGGTTGGAGGCGACCGTTCCTTTTTGTCGTTTGGACTGACCATAGGAACCTTGAAAGTGCATCCGTTCAAACAACCATTTAATGCGCGTCAGGCTCGTAGGGCTCTGTTTTTCGCTCGTTTCGAGTTTGTTATTTCTTATCGTCCGGGCTCAAAAACACCAAGCCTGATGCTTTATCTCGTCTCTTCAGTTCTTCTGAGGTCTCCACCGACCCCGAGGGGGATTCTCCCTGACGGGCGTGTTGTCGGGTTGACTGTCTGGGAATTGAGAGGCAGGTAAAGCAAGCACTCGCTCACACTCCGTCGCCGCGAGCTTGTCCTAGGAACCTTCTGTTCGTTCCCGTTCCTACTCGTCCGGCCGTTCTTCAGTGGGCCCACTCTGCCAAGTTAGCCGGCCACCCCGAGCGTTCGGGGTACGCTCGCTTCCATTCGCCAGCGTTTCTGGTGGCCCACTCGGGAACGTGACGCGCGTCGATTTGTCGCCGCTTGTTCGGTCTGCGCGCAGACTAAATCTGGGAACTCTCCTCCTGCCGGCCGTCTCAGACCGCTTCCCATTCCCTCTCGACCGTGGTCTCACATCGCTTTAGATTTTATCACCGGACTGCCTTCATCAGCGGGAAGACAGTTATTCTTACGGTTGTCGATAGATTCTCTAAGGCGGCTCATTTCATTCCTCTCGATAAGCTCCCTTCTGCTAAGGAGACGGCTCAGATCATTATCGAGAATGTTTTCCGAATTCATGGCCTTCCGTCTGACGTCGTTTCCGACAGAGGCCCGCAGTTCACGTCTCAATTTTGGAGGGAGTTTTGCCGTTTGATTGGGGCTTCCGTCAGTCTCTCGTCCGGCTTTCATCCCCAGTCTAACGGTCAAGCCGAACGGGCCAATCAGACTGTTGGTCGCATTTTACGCAGTCTTTCTTTTCGTAACCCTGCGTCTTGGTCAGAACAGCTCCCCTGGGCAGAGTACGCCCACAACTCGCTTCCCTCGTCTGCTACCGGTCTATCCCCTTTTCAGTGTAGCCTCGGGTACCAGCCTCCGCTGTTCTCATCTCAGCTCGCCGAGTCCTGCGTTCCCTCCGCTCAGGCTTTTGTCCAGCGTTGCGAGCGCACCTGGAAGGGGTCAGGTCGGCACTTTGCCGTAATAGGGCGCAGACTGTGAGGGCCGCTAATAAGCGTAGGACCAAGAGTCCTAGATATTGTTGCGGTCAGAGAGTATGGCTCTCCACTCAGAACCTTCCCCTTAAGACAGCTTCTCGCAAGTTGGCCCCGCGGTTCATTGGTCCGTTCCGTATTTCCCAGGTCATTAATCCTGTCGCAGTGCGACTTCTTCTCCACGCTATCTTCGTCGCGTTCACCCGGTCTTCCATGTCTCCTGTGTTAAGCCCGTTCTTCGCGCCCCGCTCGTCCCTCCCCCCATCCTTGTCGAGGCGCACCCATCTACAGGGTTCGTAAGATTTTGGACATGCGCCCTCGGGGCCGTGGTCATCAGTACCTAGTGGATTGGGAGGGGTACGGTCCTGAGGAGAGGAGTTGGGTTCCCTCTCGGGACGTGCTGGACCGTTCGCTGATCGATGATTTCCTCCGTTGCCGCCAGGTTTCCTCCTCGAGTGCGCCAGGAGGCGCTCGGTGAGTGGGGGGGGTACTGTCATGTCTTGTTATGTCTGTTCCTGTCCTTTCTCTTCATTCTCTCTCTCTGCTGGTCTTTTTAGGTTACCTTCTCTGTCTCTCATTCCTCAGCTGTTCTACATCTGCCCTAACTAGCTCTTTCACTCTTCCCCACCTGTTCTCTCTTCCCCCTCTGATTAGGTCTCTATTTCTCTCTCTGTTCCTGCTACTTTCAGTGTCTGATTCTTGTTTGTGTTTTTTGATGCCAGAAGCAAGCTGTCGTCTCGTTTGCTTCCACCTTGTCCTGTCCTGTCGGAGTCTGCCTGGCAGGAGCATCCTGCACTATACTAACGTTCTTTTTGTTCCGCTGACAACGTTGGAAGAGGATTTATGCCATTCCTGTATTTTCATTAAAGAACTCTGTTTTCTGTTAAAACCGCTTTTGGGTCTTCACTCAAGTTCATAACAGTATGACTCTCTCTCCATGTAGTCAGTGTATTCTGTATGGTGATACTGTATGACTCTCTCTCAATGTAGTCAGTGTATTCTGTATGGTGAAACTGTATGACTCCATGTAGTCAGTGTATTCTGTATGGTGATAATGTATGACTCTCTCTCCATGTAGTCAGTGTATTCTGTATGGTGATACTGTATGACTCTCTCTCCATGTAGTCAGTGTATTCTGTATGGTGATACTGTATGACTCTCTCTCCATGTAGTCAGTGTATTCTGTATGGTGATACTGTATGACTCTCTCTCCATGTAGTCAGTGTATTCTGTATGGTGATACTGTATGACTCTCCATGTAGTCAGTGTATTCTGTATTTTGATACTGTATGACTCTCCATGTAGTCATTGTATTCTGTATGGTGATACTGTATGACTCCATGTAGTCAGTGTATTCTGTATGATGACTCTCTCTCCATGTAGTCTGTGTATTCTGCATGGTGATACTGTATGACTCTCTCTCTCAATGTAGTCAGTGTATTCTGTATGATGACTGACTCTCTCTCCATGTAGTCAGTGTATTCTGCATGGTGATACTGTATGACTCTCTCTCTCAATGTAGTCTGTGTATTCTGTATGGTGATACTGTTTGACTCTCTCTCTCTCCATGTAGTCAGTGTATTCTGTATGGTGATACTGTTTGACTCTCTCTCTCTCCATGTAGTCAGTGTATTCTGTATGGGTGATGCTGTATGACTCACAGGTTTTATTGTTTTGAAGTGTCCCAGTAGGCTTGTCTTGGGGAATAGGAGGGAATTGATCCCTAAAGAAACATTCTGCTTCAACCTTTCATATCGGGTTAGCCAATCAGTTCCCCCTGCTGCTCCAACTCTCTCACTGCTCTCACAGCCAGTCTCACTTGATCTTCAGTCAGTTCTTCAGGAATACACACATACACTTTCATTTACACGACTCATTCATTTGAAATTACTTTCTCACAAGTCACAAGAGAGTCCAAGGATGTTGAGTATCAGTCCCCTAGTTTCTTCACTGCTCAACGTGGGCTGTCGTTATTTATAAACATGGGTTCGACAGGCAATGAAGCCCATTCACTACAGGGATGAGGTAACCTTGACCTTTGCCCTTCAATTAATATATAATTTATTAACAATAGCATGGGGAATGAGCCTACTTGATTTGGGAAGTAATTTAGCAGATTGGGTTAAATAAGTGTTTGATGCTAATTTACTGTAGAGGCAGTGACTTACTGTATTAAGTGAAAGGAGGTCTAATTTATAGAAGGCTCCGATTTCAGCCAACAAGATGTAGCCCACTCTCCCTAATGTACTTATATTTAATATGTGTCTTCGATTTTAGTTGTATATCATACTCTCTAGTCATTTGATTTGTATGTTCTGGAAATCATTCACAATCAAAAGCTAGGGGACGTTATTTTCAGCATGATTGCACGTTGTCAGGGGGCTGTGATTTAACCTCTCGGGGAATGTGCGGGGTGTAAATGCTCTCAGATGGATCTGCTGCTGTGAGGGGAGAGAGGATAGGAGAGAGAGAAGAGAGGAGATGATATGAGAGAGAGAGAGAGAGAGAGAGAGAGAGAGAGAAGAGAGAATAGGAGAGAGGGAGAGAGGGAGACTCTAACTCAACAAGGCTCTGCACTCTGACACGGGTCATTGGAGAACTCAAAGGGCTTGGAGGGAAAAAAAGGATTTACTCATTTCCCATATTTATTTTTCAGTGTTAAGGTGGCCGGGAAAACCTGGCTCGCAGGCAGAACCAAACATGATGGATCAAACGACAAGCCAAATATACACACTCCTATAGACACATACTTTGGCACCGACTCACTCATTCTCACCTCATGTACACAAAATATGTCTCTTTACCAGATGTAGACTTCTTAAGGTAACCCACTCTGTGACACACACACACACACACACACACACACACACATGCGCACACACACACAGTACCATTAACACGTTGCACCATGCAGTAACACTCCAGTTCCCTTGACGCTGGCTCTTTTCTGAATAAACAGACAGATGAAAGGACAGGTTGGAACTCGCGAGTCAGTCTGTTCTCTACTAATGACCCAACCTTATGGATGCCTCATTACCGATAGTACACTGACTACTGCCTGGTTTTCTTAAAAGATGAATTTACCTTTGTCCAAGCCTGGCTGTCAACTTCGACTCGCCTTGCCACAATTGTTTTGTATTAAACAAGGTGCCTCCATGCCTGTTTGGATGTGTGAGAACGCTGGTACGTTCATGCATGTGGGGGTTTGAGAAAGAGGGTCTGTGTGAAGGAAAGAAAATAATCTGCTAACCAAGTGTATGTTGTGGACCATGTAGACCAGCTGAATGACCCATAACCTTAGAATGAAACCACACTGAGATATGTTATGGACCATGTAGACCAGCTGAATGACCCATAACCTTAGAATGAAACCACACTGAGACATGTTATGGACCATGTAGACCAGCTGAATGACCCATAACCTTAGAATGAAACCACACTGAGATATGTTATGGACCATGTAGACCAGCTGAATGACCCATAACCTTAGAATGAAACCACACTGAGACATGTTATGGACCATGTAGACCAGCTGAATGACCCATAACCTTAGAATGAAACCACACTGAGACATGTTATGGACCATGTAGACCAGCTGAATGACCCATAACCTTAGAATGAAACCACACTGAGATATGTTATGGACCATGTAGACCAGCTGAATGACCCATAACCTTAGAATGAAACCACACTGAGACATGTTATGGACCATGTAGACCAGCTGAATGACCCATAACCTTAGAATGAAACCACACTGAGATATGTTATGGACCATGTAGACCAGCTGAATGACCCATAACCTTAGAATGAAACACACTGAGACATGTTATGGACCATGTAGACCAGCTGAATGACCCATAACCTTAGAATGAAACACACTGAGAAATGTTATGGACCATGTAGACCAGCTGAATGACCCATAACCTTAGAATGAAACACACTGAGAAATGTTATGGACCATGTAGACCAGCTGAATGACCCATAACCTTAGAATGAAACACACTGAGAAATGTTATGGACCATGTAGACCAGCTGAATGACCCATAACCTTAGAATGAAACACACTGAGAAATGTTATGGACCATGTAGACCAGCTGAATGACCCATAACCTGAGAATGAAACCACACTGAGACATGTTATGGACCATGTAGACCAGCTGAATGACCCATAACCTTAGAATGAAAC
>NW_027000679.1:0-5000 GCF_036934945.1 Oncorhynchus masou masou
CTCCACATGAACCCCAGCAGCACTCGTAGTGAGCATCTCCTCCACTACCTGGGAGCCTAAGATCCCACATGAACCTCTCCCTCCTTTACCCCAGCACTCGTACTGGGCACCTGCTCACCAGTCTGAGGAACTGTCTCTTCAGATACATCACTTACCTTCTACAACAATACTTTTGTGCTGCATAACATTTCACTCTAATACAAGTTTGCAACTCCGTGCCCTCAGCCTGCGGATAACTTGTTCCTCAGCAACAGGTGCTTGTGGCTGCTCTTACCGCTGTCGGTCCACCTCTCCCTACATCAGTGGGCCCAGGCGTTAAGAGGACCACCTGCGCCCCTCCCTCGGCCTTCTCCATTTTCGGGCAAGCATGTCGCTTATGACCAATATATATCCCCACATTCAGAACACCGTTGACTACCTGTACTAGCATAAGCCATATACAGTCTGTTGTCATACTTGATTTTAAACGATAACTCTAAAGTCTGCTCCGGTGAGTCCAAAAACATAAACACCTGTCGCCGAAATGACATTACCTGTTTCAATGCCGGGTGTTTGCAACCCAATGGGACAAACTTAATTGAACTGGCGAACGTCCTAAACCTTAATAGCTTGCGCTCCAATAGCTCATTTGGAAAAACGACGGGCACATTCAAAATTGTTACCTCTTTGTTGACAGAGAAAAAGCGGCATAACTAGAATAAACATTCCTTTATGAAGCACGCCATGCTCAGCCATACGATCTACAAGACACTCTTCTTTAAGAAGTACCATCCGATCTACAAGACACTCTTCTTTAAGAAGTACCATCCAATCTACAAGACACTCTTCTTTAAGAAGTATGCCATGCTCAACCATACGATCTACAAGACACTCTTCTTTAAGAAGTACCATCCGATCTACAAGACACTCTTCTTTAAGAAGTACCATCCGATCTACAAGACACTCTTCTTTAAGAAGTACCATCCGATCTACAAGACACTCTTCTTTAAGAAGTACCATCCGATCTACAAGACACTCTTCTTTAAGAAGTACCATCCGATCTACAAGACACTCTCCTTTAAGAAGTACTATCCGATCTACAAGACACTCTTCTTTAAGAAGTACACCATGCTCAACCATACCATCTACAAGACACTCTTCTTTAAGTAGTACCATCCGATCTACAAGACACTCTTCTTTAAGAAGTACCATCCGATCTACAAGACACTCTTCCTTTAAGAAGTGCCATCCGATCTACAAGACACTCTTCTTTAAGAAGTACACCATGCTCAATCATACGATCTACAAGACACTTTCCTTTAACTTCTTGAAACTCCCCATCCCGGATCCGGGTTTGTGACTAAAGCCTCAGGCTCATTAGCATAACGCAACGTTAATCGCATTTCTGAAAATCGTAAAATAAAATGAAAATAATGCGTCTGCTCTCAAGCTTAGCCTTTTCTTAACAACACTGTCATCTCAGATTTTCAAAATATGCTTTTGAACCATAGAAATTGACTAATTTGTGTAAGAGTATGCAAAGCTAGCATAGCATTTTGAGTAGCATTTAGCACGCAACATTTTCACAAAAACCAGATAACCAAATAAATAAAATCATTTACCTTTGAAGAGCTTCTGATGTTTTCAATGAGGAGACTCTCAGTTACATACCAAATGCGCAGTTTTTCCTGAAAGCGTCTGTGTGTAGGAGAAATCGCTCCGCTTTCTACATTGCGTCTGGCTACCGAAACGAACCGAAAATTCAGTCACCTACAACGTAAAACTTTTTCCGGATTAACTACATAATATCGACCGAAACATGGCAAACGTTGTTTGGAATCAATCCTCAAGGTGTTTTTTCACATATCTCTTCATTGATATGCAGTTCGTGGAAGCTTGCTTTCCTCTCTGTATCGCATGGAAAAATACTGGCAGGTGACTTTTGCGCACCAATTTCGGCGCAGGACACCGGGCGGACACCTGGTAAATGTGGTCTCTTATGGTCAATCTTCCAATGATCTGCCCACAAATACGTCACAATGCTGCAGACACCTTGGGGAAACGACAGAAAGGGTTGACTCACTCCTCTCGCATTCACAGCCATATAAGGAGACAATGGAAAACAGAGCCTCAAAAATCCTTGTCATTTCCTGGATGCCATCTCATCTTGGTTTTGCCTGAAGCTCACGTTCTAGGGCACGCACAGAGAATATCTTGGTATTTCTGGACACGTCAGAGTGTTTTCTTTCGAATGGTATCAATTATATGCATAGTCGAGCATCTTTTTGTGACAAAATATCTTGTTTAAAACGGGAACGTTTTTCATCCAAAAATGAAATAGCGCCCCCATAGATGTAAGAGGTTAAGAAGTACCATCCGATCTACAAGACACTCTTCTTTAAGAAGTACCATCCAATCTACAAGACACTCTTCTTTAAGAACTACCATCCGATCTACATGACACTCTTCTTTAAGAAGTACCATCTGATCTACAAGACACTCTCCTTTAAGAAGTACCATACGATCTACAAGGCTCTCTTCTTTAAGAAGTACACCATGCTCAACCATACGATCTACAAGACACTCGTCTTTAAGAAGTACGCCATGCTCAACCATACAATCTACAAGACACTCTTCTTTAAGAAGTACACCATGCTCAACCATACGATCAACAATACACTCTTCTTTAAGAAGTACACCATGCTCAACCATACGATCTACAAGACACTCTTCTTTAAGAAGTACACCATGCTCAACCATACGATCTACAAGACACTCTTCTTTAAGAAGTACACCATGCTCAACCATACGATCTCAGAACTCCTCTTCAGTAGTATGTCAACCATACGATCTACAAGCACTCTTCTTTAAGAAGTACCCATGCTCAACCCTACGTCACAATACACTCTTCTTTAAGAAGTGCACACCATGCTCAACCATACGATCTACAAGACACTCTTTCTTTAAGAAGTACACCATGCTCAACCATACGATCTACAAGACACTCTTCTTTAAGAAGTACACCATGCTCAACCATACGATCAACAATACACTCTTTTTTAAGAAGTACACCATGCTCAACCATACGATCTACAAGACACTCTTCTTTAAGAAGTACCATCCGATCTACAAGACACTCTTCTTTAAGAAGTACACCATGCTCAACCATACGATCTACAAGACACTCGTCTTTAAGAAGTACACCATGCTCAACCATACAATCTACAGACACTTCTTCCTTTAAAATAGTTACCATACGATCTCACAAGACACTCGTCTTTAAGAAGTACACCATGCTCAACCATACAATCTACAAGACACTCTCCTTTAAAAAGTACCATACGATCTACAAGACACTCGTCTTTAAGAAGTACACCATGCTCAACCATACGATCTACAAGACACTCTCCTTTAAAAAGTACCATACGATCTACAAGACACTCATCTTTAAGAAGTACCATACGATCAACAAGGCGTTCTTCTTTAAGAAAAACCACCACCGTTTTATTCATCCGTGACACATAAGCAACATTCTCATATCCCACCTCCTCTCCTACGGCGACCAGAAACTCCTCCACCGTGACAGTAGCTTCAGTAACACACCTAAAGCTGTGCCGAAGTGACAGGGACGTCAACCCCATTTGGGCTGCCATCCCCGCCAAAATCAGGGTAGAGAGGGAGAGAGAGAGAGAGAGAGAGCGAGAGAGAGAGAGAGAGAGAGAGAGATATGCACATATTGTATGTGACTTAGTAGGCAATTTTCAGGGACCACTTATGGCTCGTGATTGCTACTTTAGGAACTACTAGCTAGAAAGTATACATAACTACTGGAGAATCTCTTTAAACAGCAGAGATTGGCCCATAGAATTAGACAGATGGCACATATTTGCAAAAGGTGTAACTCCTCAATGGTGATGCTATGCTAAAATAGGATTTAAGGCAAGTGGGCCCTCTATAAAACTCTATGGCCTGGCCTGCAATTGAATGATACTGGTTATGAATAGAGTGGCCAAGGCATGTGGGTCTTGTTTCAACTCTGGTACCTACAGGTAGAATATGATACCATTCCAACTTATGCCTAGACCCTGTGGTTGTGTCTATGGAGACCCTGTGGTTGTGTCTATGGAGACTCTGTGGTTGTGTCTACGGAGACCCTGTGGTTGTGTCTACGGAGACCCTGGGGTTGTGGCTATGGAGACCCTGTGGTTGTGTCTACGGAGACCCTGTGGTTGTGGCTACGGAGACCCTGTGGTTGTGGCTATGGAGACCCTGTGGTTGTGGCTACGGAGATCCTGTGGTTGTAGCTACAGAGACCCTGTGGTTGTGTCTACGGAGACCCTGTGGTTGTGTCTACGGAGACCCTGTGGTTGTGGCTAGAGAGACTGTCAATATACCATACAGGTGCAGTGGGGATGACACTTGTTAAAAAGGAGGCTTGACCTCAAGTGTTGGATCACAGTTCAAAGTTCTGACCCCTTTCCGTTGGTGTGTTTGTGTTGAATAGAGGCCTCAGTCCTGGCTCTCCAGACAGCCTATGGGGTTTGAATGGTGCTAACTTACAACATAATTCACTACTGTGGAATCCAGCTTTGTTTCACATTCTCTGTATTGTATGTTTCTGTTGTTGTTGTTGTTTTCCCATATGTAATTGTAGATTAACATTTTGTTGGGGTGTTTATTTAATACAGAAAAGTAGCTGCTTTTTTATGAGTAATTGTTGCAACCTGCTTCAACTGCTATGTTACTTACATAGTGGAAATACGCTTAAATATTCCTGTACTGTACGTTATTGTAGTTGCACATATGTTTGGTACATAAACTGCCACTACATGTCTTTTATGGTGCTGATTCAGTTTAAAATACGTTTTGAACTGTTAATACTTAAATAAATGAATGTGTTGTTTTACAGGGATTTAACCATTTTAGTTTTTTTGTTAATGTGCCTTATAGTCATTCTATACCTGTACTGTTATACAGTGATACTCCAAGATTCACAGACAAATGTGACCTTAACAGAAATC
>NW_027000680.1:5000-8382 GCF_036934945.1 Oncorhynchus masou masou
AGAGAGACAGAGAGAGACAGAGGGACAGAGACAGAGAGAGAGACAGAGGGACAGAGAGACAGAGAGACGCCGGGCTACGGTTTCATTCCACTGACTGCCATATGCGGGAAAGGAGGCAGGGATCTAAGCCATGTTATTACCTGCTACTCCCTGTATATAGCCATGTTATTACCTGGTACTCCCTGTATTTGGCCATGTTATTACCTGGTACTCCCTGTATATAACCATGTTACTACCTGGTACTCCCTGTATATAGTCATGTTATTACCTGGTACTCCCTGTATATAGCCATGTTATTACCTGGTACTTCCTGTATATAACCATGTTATTACCTGGTACTCCCTGTATATAGCCATGTTATTACCTGGTACTCCCTGTATTTGGCCATGTTATTACCTGGTACTCCCTGTATATATCCATGTTATTACCTGGTACTCCCTGTATATAGCCATGTTATTACCTGGTACTCCCTGTATATAGCCATGTTATTACCTGGTACATCCTGTATATATCCATGTTATAACCTGGTACTCCCTGTATATAGCCATGTTATTACCTGGTACATCCTGTATATATCCATGTTATTACCTGGTACTCCCTGTATATAGCCATGTTATTACCTGGTACTTCCTGTATATAGCCATGTTATTACCTGGTACTCCCTGTATATAGTCATGTTATTACCTGGTACTCCCTGTATATAGTCATGTTATTACCTGGTACTCCCTGTATATAGTCATGTTACTACCTGGTATCCCATCTATATAACCATGTTATCACCTGGTACTCCCTGTATATAGTCATGTTACTACCTGGTATCCCATCTATATAACCATGTTATTACCTGGTATCCATTATGTATTTATTCCTTGTGTTATTATTTTTTCTGTAATTTTTCTCTCTGCATTGTTTGAAAGGGCCCATCAGTAAGCATTTCACTGTTCGTCTACACCTGTTGTTTACGAAGCTGTGACAAATAAACATTTGATTTGCTGCTTTCATAGCCAACTCCTTGTCACCCATTGTTATATTTGCCTTGACAAATGACATCACTGGAATAGGCAAGAGCACAAACAGATCTGGGACCAGGCTATATGAGGAGACAACAGATCTGGGACCAGGCTATATGAGGAGACAACAGATCTGGGACCAGGCTATATGAGGAGACAACAGATCTGGGACCAGGCTATATGAGGAGACAACAGATCTGGGACCAGGCTATATGAGGAGACAACAGATCTGGGACCAGGCTACAGAAGGAGACAACAGATCTGGGACCAGGCTATATGAGGAGACAACAGATCTGGGACCAGGCTACAGGAGGAGACAACAGATCAGGGACCAGGCTACAGGAGGAGACAACAGATCTGGGACCAGGCTATAGAAGGAGACAACAGATCTGGGACCAGGCTACAGGAGGAGACAACAGATCTGGGACCAGGCTATAGAAGGAGACAACAGATCTGGGACCAGGCTACAGGAGGAGACAACAGATCTGGGACCAGGCTACAGAAGGAGACAACAGATCTGGGACCAGGCTACAGAAGGAGACAACAGATCTGGGACCAGGCTACAGAAGGAGACAACAGATCTGGGACCAGGCTACAGAAGGAGACAACAGATCAGGGACCAGGCTATAGAATGAGACAACAGATCTGGGACCAGGCAAGCAGAGAGGACAGGTCCCCCTAAAACTACTTCCTCTTCCTGCCCAGGCAAGAAAGCCCCGCAGGAGTGAGTCACAAATAGTCAAAACCATAAATCTCCCTCCCTCCCTCCCTCTCTCTCCCTCTCCCTCCCTCTCTCTCTCTCTCTCTCTCTCTCTCTCTCTCTCCCCATCTCTCTCTCCCCATCTCCCTCTCTCCCTCCTCCTCTCCCTCCCTCCCTCCCTCCCTCCCTCCTCAGGGCAAGCATGTTGAGGAACGTGATTGAGCCAGACAGTGAAACGAATAACACCAAAACAGAAACCCACCACCAGCTGCCCCTCAGCTTCACTAGCTGGGTCACTTGTTTATATATATATATATTTTTAAAGTATTTTTAGAGAGACAGTCAGACAGAGACAAACAGGCAGACAGAGAGACAGGCAGAGAGAGACAGCAAGACAGAGAGAGACAGCCAGACAGAGACAGACAGCCAGACAGAGACTGACAGCTAGAAAGAGACAGCCAGACATCCAGACAGAGACAGCCAGACAGAGAGAGACAGCCAGACAGAGAGAGACAGCCAGACAGAGAGAGACAGTCAGACAGAGAGAGACAGTCAGACAGAGAGAGACAGTCAGACAGAGAGAGACAGTCAGACAGAGAGAGACAGTCAGACAGAGGGAGACAGTCAGACAGAGGGAGACTGACACAGAGAGAGAGAAACAGGCAGACAGAGGGAGACTGACACAGAGAGAGAGAAACAGGCAGACAGAGAGAGACAAACAGCATGGCTGCTTCATATTTACTGTCTGTTTAGAGTGATTGGGCACATTCATCAGGTGGTGTAATCTACAGGACCACTTATGACAATGTGATTCCATTAGATCTGTGGCTGAGTGACTGGCAAGCTGAGTGACAAACTGACTGGCTGGCTGAGTGACAAACTGACTGGCTGGCTGAGTGACTGGCTGGCTGAGTGACTGGCTGGCTGAGTGACAAACAGACTGGCTGGCTGAGTGACAAACAGACTGGCTGGCTGAGTGACAAACTGACTGGCTGGCTGAGTGACAAACTGACTGACTGGCTGAGTGACTGGCTGGCTGAGTGACAAACTGACTGACTGGCTGAGTGACAAACTGACTGACTGGCTGGAGTGAAATCGATTCGACTTATTGGCTGACTGGCTGGCTAGAGGATAAACGACTGGCTGGCTGAGTGACAAACTGACTGGCTGGCTGAGTGACTACGACTGGCTGAGGATAGACTGGCTGGCTGAGGACAAACTGACTGACTGGCTGAGTGACAAAACTGACTGGCTGGCTGAGTGACAAACTGACTGGCTGGCTGAGTGACAAACTGACTGACTGGCTGAGTGACAAACTGACTGACTGGCTGAGGACAACTGACTGGCTGGCTGAGTGGGACAAACTGACTGGCTGGCTGAGTGACAAACTGACTGGCTGGCTGAGTGACAAACTGACTGGCTGGCTGAGTGACAGAGCTGACTGGCTGGCTGAGTGACAACTGACTGGCTGGCTGGAGTGACAAAACTGACTGGCTGGCTGAGTGACAAACTGACTTGACTGGCTGAGTGACAAACTGACTGGCTGGCTGAGTGACATGAACTGACTGGCTGGCTGAGTGACAAAACTGGACTGGCTGGCTGAGTGACAAACTGACTGGCTGGCTGAGTGACAAACTGACTGACTGGCTGGGTGACAAACTGACTGGCTGGC
>NW_027000681.1:0-8382 GCF_036934945.1 Oncorhynchus masou masou
GTTTAAACTTATCCTTATCCTGGTCATCCTGTCTGGGTTGGCGCCCCCCTTAGGTTGTGCCATGGCGGGAATCTTTGCGAGGCTATACTCAGCTTTGTCTCAGGATGGTAAGTTGGTGGTTGAAGATATCCCTCTGATGGTGGAGGGCTTGCTTTGGCAAAGTGGGTGGGGTTATATCCTTCCTGTTTGGCCTGTCCGGCGTGTCCTCGGATGGGGCCACAGTGTCTCCTGACCCCTCCTGTCTCAGCCTCAGTATTTATGCTGCCGTAGTTAATGTGTCGGGGGGCTGGGGGTCAGTTTGTTATATCTGGAGTACTTCTCCTGTCCAATTCGGTGTCCTGTGTGAATCTAAGTGTGCGTTCTCTAATTTCTCTCCTTCTCTCTCGGAGGACCTGAGCCCTAGGACCATGCCCCAGGACTACCTGACATGATGACTCCTTGCTGTCCCCAGTCCACCTGGCCGTGCTGCTGCTCCAGACTACCTGAGCCCTAGGACCATGCCCCAGGACTACTTGACATGATGACTCCTTGCTGTCCCCAGTCCACCTGGCCGTGCTGCTGCTCCAGTTTCAACTGTTCTGCCTTATTATTGATAGGCCATGCTGGTCATTTATTTATTTGAACATCTTGGCCATGTTCTGTTATAATCTCTACGGCACAGCCAGAAGAGGACTGGCCACCCACATAGCCTGGTTCCTCTCTAGGTTTCTTCACAGGTTTGGCTTTTCTAGGGAGTTTTCCTAGCCACCGTGCTTCTACACCTGCATTGCTTGCTGTTTGGGGTTTTAGGCTGGGTTTCTGTACAGCACTTTGAGATATCAGCTGATGTACGAAGGGCTATATAAATAAATTTGATTTTGATTTTGATTTGATTTAAACCATTCCTTTTTGCAGTCTTCCGGAGTTTTCTTGACCTCCGTTTTCTTATCGACTCATTGTACACCGAGCTCTTACAACATCACTCAAAGTGTAACGCCATCCCATGCATTACCCTATACCTAACCAATTTCAGTTAGAACACAACAGCAATGGATGAGTCACTGTGGGTCATCTTTATAGGTAAAACATATATACAACCCACATACATGCTGTACATCTTTGACAACCTGCCCCTTGACCTATAACCCCACCAATCTGACCTTCCTGCCCTCAGTGACCTGAGCTGCCTGCATCTGTATTGGAATTGCTTCTGAGGAGATTACACCATAGACCGGGGCATGGTCACACAAGCCAAAAATACAACATCCTGTTGGACTTTATTAGATCCTGTTAGAGGCCAGATGAGACAATGTAATGTATCAGTTTCTCTCAGAGAGGAACAGAGGACGGGTGAAAGGGGGGAGCTGGGTTATCGGATCAAATCCTCAGTCCTGGAGATCCCTCATCTCGCTATCTATATCTCCTCCACTTCAGAGCTAGCCTAACGTCTCCCTATGGCGACTCACTGGGAGGATGCTAGGCTAATGCTAAGGCTGATCGAATCAAATCAGTTGATTTGTCAAGTGTGCCGAATACAACAAGTGTAGACCTTACAGTGAAATGCTTACTTACAGGCTCTAACCAATAGTGCAACAAAAGGTATTAGGTGAACAATAAGTAAGTAAAGAAATAAAACAACAGTAAAAAGACAGGCTATGCAGTAAGTACAAAAGAGACCTAAAAGCCTCATTACCTTGAACGTGAACACACGCACGCACACATACCTCCCAAACTAATTATAGCCTGCCCTGCCATGGTAGAAACACAGCTGCCCACCTATTCTGCTTGTCTCCGAGGGTCGAAGGCAGACTTTTCAGTTTTTACTACACAATCCCTCTGTGGCTCCAAGGCTCCATTTAGCAGGGTTCCCCCTCACACAAACATTACCTGACACGTGAACACACAAAAACACACGGAGGAAGGGGTGGATAGGGGAGAGACAGACTGAGGTTGGTGGTGAGAGTTTTCTCTTTGTTCCTGTTATCAGTCTGTGTCGGTTCCAGGCTGAGAACGGAGAACGAATTGAAACGTGAATGTGTTGGTTAGAGGGGAGGAGGTGGGGTTAGGGATTTTGTCGACAAGGCTGATGTGTCGCTAACTGTATCATGGTAAACATGCAACCTCTCTCACTTGCTCTCTCCTTTCACAGAAATACATACATTATGTGAACGTGTGTGTACTCATACAGGCTCATTATCTTGGTGACTCTCTCTCTCTCCCTCTCCTTTTCTTCACATAAAAGCATCCCATCTCTGTGCCTTTCTCTCCCTCTTTTTCACACACACACAAACAGAAGACAAAACACACACACAGTGGGCATCTGATGATTGGCATGTGTTAGGGTGTACCTCCATTTGGATGTAAGTGGCATTTGAAAGCTGGCATAGCAGTAGAACAGATGCTAGCACTGTGCAAGACACCACCTGCAGACCACACAGAAGAGATACTCCCACTGAAAGGTTATTAATCCTGGAGGACTCCACATACCATCATCTGCAGAAAATTAGATCTCAGACAAGCTGCTTGAATACCAGTCCTTCGTGTCACGCCTGGACAGCCTTGGATATCAGTTGCTTGCTGTGGTGATATTGGGAAGTCACAGGGTGACGTGCCTGGCCTTCAGATAGCAGTCTGGGCCATGTTCACAGGGTGACCGTGCCTGGCCTTCAGATAGCAGTCTAGGCCATGTTCTAGGCTGACAGTACCTGGCCTTCAGATAGCAGTCTAGGCCATGTTCACAGGCTGACAGTACCTGGCCTTCAGATAGCAGTCTGGGCCATGTTCACAGGCTGACAGTACCTGGCCTTCAGATAGCAGTCTGGGCCATGTTCACAGGCTGACAGTACCTGGCCTTCAGATAGCAGTCTGGGCCATGTTCACAGGCTGACAGTACCTGGCCTTCAGATAGCAGTCTGGGCCATGTTCACAGGCTGACAGTACCTGGCCTTCAGATAGCAGTCTGGGCCATGTTCACAGGCTGACAGTACATGTCCTTCAGATAGCAGTCTGGGCCATGTTCACAGGCTGACAGTACCTGGCCTTCAGATAGCAGTCTGGGCCATGTTCACAGGCTGACAGTACATGTCCTTCAGATAGCAGTCTGGGCCATGTTCACAGGCTGACAGTACCTGGCCTTCAGATAGCAGTCTGGGCCATGTTCACAGGCTGACCGTACCTGGCCTTCAGATAGCAGTCTGGGCCATGTTCACAGGCTGACAGTACCTGGCCTTCAGATAGCAGTCTGGGCCATGTTCACAGGCTGACAGTACCTGGCCTTCAGATAGCAGTCTGGGCCATGTTCACAGGCTGACAGTACCTGGCCTTCAGATAGCAGTCTGGGCCATGTTCACAGGCTGACAGTACCTGGCCTTCAGATAGCAGTCTGGGCCATGTTCATGTGCTTTCTTTTTCCATAGGGGTCCAGATATCCCCGTCCTGAAATGTTTCAATCTTTATTGTAGAATTATGATTGGTGGACTCAAATATATTTTAAAATGTGTGTGTGTGTGTGTGTGTGAGAGAGAGACAGTAGACAGAGAAAGAAAGAGATTGAGGAAGAATTATGTTCAACCCAGCATCGAGGAATTTATGAAAAGAGCAGAGGGGTATAGTACGAGTGAAGCTAGATCTACTCAGGGTTGTCTAATGCAAGCCAGCTTCAGCTTCTCATTCAGTCTTCATCCGTACTACGATGGTGGATGTTGCTTGTCCGCCTGTCGTTAACTCTAGCAGGCTTGTAACTGCACATGCATGTTGCACTTGGCTAGTCAAATGTCAAACTCTTCATTGAGACAACACTGAAATCTCAATCAATGGGTGAGTCAGTGCCACATTTTCATTTGTGCAGAAATCAATGCACTATCACCTTTTCCCCCTCTCCTATCAATAAACAAAGTGTAATCCAATCAAATCAAATGTTATTTGTCACATGCGCCGAATACAACAGGTGTGGACCTTACAGTGAAATGCTTACTTGGAAACCCTTAACCAATGATGCAGTTGAGAAAATACAAAAAAATCAAAAGAATTAAGTAAAAAGCAAGATAAGAAAAACAAATAATTAAAGAGCAGCAGTGAATAACAGTAACGGGGGAAAATACAGGGGGTACAGAGTCAATGTGAAGGCTATATACAGGGGGTACAGAGTCAATGTGAAGGCTATATACAGGTGGTACAGAGTCAATGTGAAGGCTATATACAGGGGGTACAGAGTCAATGTGAAGGCTATATACATACAGAGGGTACAGAGTCAATGTGGAGGCTATATACAGGGGGTACAGAGTCAATGTGAAGGCTATATACAGGGGGTACAGAGTCATGTGAAGGCTATATACAAGGGTACAGAGTCAATGTGGAGGCTATATACAGGGGGTACAGAGTCAATGTGGAAGGCTATATACAGGGGGTACAGAGTCAATGTGGAGGCTATATACAGGGGTACAGAGTCAATGTGAAGGCTATATACAGGGGTACAGAGTCAATGTGAAGGCTATATACAGGGGGTACAGAGTCAATGTGGAGGCTATATACAGGGGGTACAGAGTCAATGTGAAGGCTATATACATGTGGGGTACAGAGTCAATGTGGAGGCTATATACAGGTGGTACAGAGTCAATGTGAAGGCTATATACAGGGGGTACAGAGTCAATGTGAAGGCTATATACAGGGGGTACAGAGTCAATGTGGAGGCTATATACAGGGGGTACAGAGTCAATGTGAAGGCTATATACAGGGGGTACAGAGTCAATGTGGAGGCTATATACAGGGGGTACAGAGTCAATGTTAAGGCTATATACAGGTGGTACAGAGTCAATGTGAAGGCTATATACAAGGGGTACAGAGTCAATGTGGAGGCTATTACAGGGGGTACAGAGTCAATGTGAAGGCTATATACAGGGGGTACAGAGTCAATGTGAAGGCTATATACAGGGGGTACAAGGGGTACAGAGTCAATGTGGAGGCTATATACAGGGGGTACAGAGTCAATGTGGAGGCTATATACAGGGGGTACAGAGTCAATGTGAAGGCTATATACAGGGGTACAGAGGGGTGAAGGCTATATACAGGGGGCACAGAGTCAATGTGAAGGCTATATATACAGAGGGGGCTATATACAGGTACAGTCAATGTGAAGGCTATATACAGGGGGTACAGAGTCAATGTGGAGGCTATATACAGGGGGGTACAGAGTCAATGTGGAGGCTATATACAGGGGGTACAGAGTCAATGTGGAGGCTATATACAGGGGGTACAGAGTCATGTGAAGGCTATATACAGGGGGTACAGGGGGTACAGAGTCAATGTGAAGGCTATATACAGGGGGTACAGGGGTACAGAGTCAATGTGGAGGCTATATACAGGGGGTACAGAGTCAATGTGAAGGCTATATACAGGGGGTACAGAGTCAATGTGAAGGCTATATACAGGGGGTACAGAGTCATGTGAAGGCTATATACAAGGGGTACAGAGTCAATGTGGAGGCTATATACAGGGGGTACAGAGTCAATGTGAAGGCTATATACAGGGGGTACAGAGTCAATGTGAAGGTCATGTGGGGTACAGAGTCAATGTGAAGGCTATATACAGGGGGTACAGAGTCAATGTGGAAGGCTATATACAAGGGGTACAGAGTCAATGTGGAGGCTATATACAGGGGGTACAGAGTCAATGTGAAGGCTATATACAGGGGGTACAGAGTCAATGTGGAGGCTATATACAGGGGGTACAGAGTCAATGTGAAGGCTATATACAAGGGGGTACAGAGTCAATGTGAAGGCTATATACAGGGGGTACAGAGTCAATGTGAAGGCTATATACAAGGGGTACAGAGTCAATGTGAAGGCTATATACAGGGGGTACAGAGTCAATGTGAAGGCTATATACAGGGGGTACAGAGTCAATGTGAAGGCTATATACAAGTGGGGTACAGAGTCAATGTGAAGGCTATATACATGTGGGGTACAGAGTCAATGTGAAGGGCTATATACAGGGGTACAGGGGGGTACAGAGTCAATGTGAAGGCTATATACAGGGGGTACAGAGTCAATGTGAAGGCAGAGTATATACAGGGGGTACAGAGTCAATGTGAAGGCTATATACAGGGGGTACAGAGTCAATGTGAAGGCTATATACAGGGGGTACAGAGTCAATGTGAAGGCTATATACAGGGTACAGAGTCAATGTGGAGGCTATATACAGGGGGTACAGAGTCTGAAGGCTATATACAGGGGTACAGAGTCAATGTGAAGGCTATATACAGGGGGTACAGAGTCAATGTGAAGGCTATATACAGGGGGTACAGAGTCAATGTGAAGGCTATATACAGGGGTACAGAGTCAATGTGAAGGCTATATACAGGGGGTACAGAGTCAATGTGAAGGCTATATACAGGGGGTACAGAGTCAATGTGAAGGCTATATACAGGGGGTACAGAGTCAATGTGAAGGCTATACAGGGGTACAGAGTCAATGTGAGGCTATATACAGGGGTACAGGGTACAGAGTCAATGTGAAGGCTATATACAGGGGGTACAGAGTCAATGTGAAGGCTATATACAGGGGGTACAGAGTCAATGTGGAGGCTATATACAGGGGGTACAGAGTCAATGTGAAGGCTATATACAGGGGGTACAGAGTCAATGTGAAGGCTATATACAGGGGGTACAGAGTCAATGTGAAAGGCTATATACAGGGGGTACAGAGTCAATGTGAAGGCTATATACAGGGGTACAGAGTCAATGTGAAGGCTATATACAGGGGGTACAGAGTCAATGTGAAGGCTATATACAGGGGGTACAGAGTCAATGTGAAGGCTATATACAGGGGGTACAGAGTCAATGTGAAGGCTATATACAGGGGGTACAGAGTCAATGTGAAGGCTATATACAGGGGGTACAGAGTCAATGTGAAGGCTATATACAGGGGGTACAGAGTCAATGTGGAGGCTATATACAGGGGTACAGAGTCAAGGCTATATACAGGGGGTACAGAGTCAATGTGAAGGCTATATACAGGGGGTACAGAGTCAATGTGGAGGCTATATACAGGGGGTAGTCAATGTGGAGGCTATATACAGGGGAGTCAGAGTCAATGTGAAGGCTATATACAGGGGTACAGAGTCAATGTGAAGGCTATATACAGGGGGTACAGAGTCAATGTGGAGGCTATATACAGGGGTACAGAGTCAATGTGAAGGCTATATATACAGGGGGTACAGAGTCAATGTGGAGGCTATATACAGGGGGTACAGAGTCAATGTGAAGGCTATATACAGGGGGTACAGAGTCAATGTGAAGGCTATATACAGGGGGTACAGAGTCAATGTGGAGGCTATATACAGGGGGTACAGAGTCAATGTGGAGGCTATATACAGGGGGTACAGAGTCAATGTGAAGGCTATATACAGGGGGTACAGAGTCAATGTGAAGGCTATATACAGGGGTACAGAGTCTATATACCAGAGTCAATGGGGGTACAGAGTCAATGTGAAGGCTATATACAGGGGGTACAGAGTCAATGTGAAGGCTATATACAGGGGGTACAGAGTCAATGTGGAGGCTATATACAGGGGGTACAGAGTCAATGTGGAGGCTATATACAGGGGGTACAGAGTCATGTGAAGGCTATATACAAGGGGTACAGAGTCAATGTGAAGGCTATATACAGGGGGTACAGAGTCAATGTGAAGGCTATATACAGGGGGTACAGAGTCAATGTGAAGGCTATATACAGGGGTACAATGTGAAGGCTATACAGGGGTACAGAGTCAATGTGAAGGCTATATACAGGGGGTACAGAGTCAATGTGGAGGCTATATACAGGGGTACAGAGTCAATGAAGGCTATATACAGGGGGTAGAGTCAATGTGGAGGCTATATACAGGGGGTACAGAGTCAATGTGAAGGCTATATACAGGGGGTACAGAGTCAATGTGGAGGCTATATACAGGGGGTACAGAGTCAATGTGAAGGCTATATACAGAGTCAATGTGGGGGTACAGAGTCAATGTGAAGGCTATATACAGGGGGTACAGAGTCAATGTGGAGGCTATATACAGGGGGTACAGACAGTCAATGTGAAGGCTATACAGGGGTACAGAAGAGTCAATGTGGAGGCTATACAGGGGGTACAGAGTCAATGTGAAGGCTATATACAGGGGTACAGAGTCAATGTGAAGGCTATACAGGGGGTACAGAGTCAATGTGGAGGCTATATACAGGGGGTACAGAGTCAATGTGGAGGCTATATACATACAGGGTCAATGTGAAGGCTATACAGGGGGTACAGAGTCAATGTGGAGGCTATATACAGGTGGTACAGAGTCAATACAGGGGTACAGAGTCAATGTGAAGGCTATATACAGGGGGTACAGAGTCAATGTGAAGGCTATATACAGGGGGTACAG
>NW_027000682.1:0-8381 GCF_036934945.1 Oncorhynchus masou masou
TTCTGCATGTTTCCTCCCCAGGGACATAGTGATGACCCTGTCTCCTGTTCTCTCTGTTTCCTCCTGAGGGACATAGTGATGACCCTGTCTCCTGTTCTCTCTAAGTTTCCTCCCAGGCACATAGTGATGACCCTGTCTCCTGCTCTGTCTGTTTCCTCCTGCGGGACATAGTGATGACCCTGTCTCCTGCTCTCTCTGTTTCCTCCCCTCAGGACATAGTGATGACCCTTGCCCTCCTGTTCTCTCTGTTTCCTCCCAGGACATAGTGATGACCCTGTCTCCTGTTCTGTTTCCTCCCAGGATATAGTGATGACCCTGTTCTGCTCTCTGTTTCCTCCCAGACATAGTGATGACCCTGTCTCCTGTTCTTCTGTTTCCTCCCCAGGACATAGTGATGACCCTGTCTCCTGCTCTCTCTGTTTCCTCCCAGGACATAGTGATGACCCTGTCTCCTGCTCTCTGTTTCCTCCCAGGACATAGTGATGACCCTGTCTCCTGCTTCTCTCTGTTTCCTCCCAGGACATAGTGATGACCCTGTCTCCTGTTCTGTTTCCTCCTTCAGGACATAGTGATGACCCTGTCTCCTGTTCTCTGTTTCCTCCAGGACATAGTGATGACCCTTGAAGGAGAAACTGTCTCTGTTCCCGTATTGGAACACCTCTCTCTGGCCCTGGAACAGAAGTATAGCATCAGTAAACTGCCAGTTACTACATGAAGAGGAGAGGATACAACAGGTACACACACACACACACACACACACACACTACACAATGTCAATACCACCCACTCACTCACACACACACACACACACACACACACACACACACACACACGTCACACATTGTCATCACCACACACACATACACACACACACGGTCACACACACACACACACACATACACACACACACACACACACACACACACACACACAAAGTATAGCATCACTAAACTACTGTTACTACATAAAGAGGACAGGATGCATCCTTTACACTCACTTCCCCCCCTCCCTCTGTCCATCTCCAGGTGGCTCATCAGAAGGACGTCCATGACTACAGATGTCTGTTCAGAGTGTGTTTTATACCCAGAGAACCTGAGCACCTGTTACAAGACGACCCCACTGCCTTCCAGTACCTCTACCTGCAGGTGGGTGTGCGAGGGGAGGTAGCATAACATGGATGTCAAAATATGTCTGTGTGTGTGTGTGTGTGTGTGTGTGTGTGCAATAGTGTGTGTGTTCGTGTGTGTCGTGTGTGTTCCTGTGTGTGTGTCGTGTGTATGTGTGTGTGTGTTCGTGTGTGTGTGTGTGTGTGTGTGTGTGTGTTACGTGTGTGTTCGTGTGTGTGTAACATCACCGTGTGTGTGTGTTCGTGTGTGTTCGTGTGTGTGTGTGTAACATCACGTGTGTGTGTGTGTGTGTGTGTGTGTGTGTGTGTGTGTGTGTGTGTGTGTGTGTGTGTGTGTGTGTGTGCGTGCGTGTGTGTAGGGTATAAATGACGTGCTCCAGGAGCGTTTTGCAGTGGAGATGCGGTGCAACACGGCCCTGCGTCTGGCAGCCCTGCACATACAGGAGAGACTAGCCAGCTGTGGACAGTCACCGGACCAAACTCAAGATCATCACGTACGTCCCTCTATTAGAGCAGAACAGCTGGTCATATTCCTCTATTAGAGCAGAACATTACAGCTGATCATATTCCCTCTATTAGAGCAGAACAGCTGATCATATTCCTCTATTAGAACAGAACAGCTGATCATTTCCCTCTATTAGAGCAGAACATTACAGCTGATCATATTCCCTCTATTAGAACAGACATTCAGCTGATCATATTCCTCTATTAGAACAGAACATTCAGTGATCATGTTCCCTCTATTAGAACAGAACAGTTCAGCTGATCATGTTCCCTCTATTAGAACAGAACAGCTGATCAGCCCTATTAGAACAGTACAGCTGATCATTCCCTCTATTAGAACAAAACATTACAGCTGATCATATTCCCTCTATTAGAGCAGAACATTACAGCTGATCATGTTCCCTCTATTAGAACAGAACAGTTCAGCTGATCATGTTCCCTCTATTAGAACAGAACATTACAGCTGATCATATTCCCTCTATTAGAACAGAACATTACAGCTGATCATATTCCCTCTATTAGAACAGAACATTACAGCTGATCATATTCCCTCTATTAGAACAGAACAGTTCAGCTGATCATATTCCCTCTATTAGAACAGAACAGTTCAGCTGATCATATTCCCTCTATTAAAGCAGAACATTACAGCTCATCATATTCCCTCTATTAGAGCAGAACAGTTCAGCTGATCATAGTTCCTCTATTAGAGCAGAACAGCTGATCATTTTCCCTCTATTAGAACAGAACAGTTCAGCTGATCATATTCCCTCTATTAGAACAGAACAGTTCAGCTGATCATATTCCCTCTATTAGAACAGAACAGTTCAGCTGATCATATTCCCTCTATTAGAACAGAACAGTTCAGCTGGATCATATTCCCTCTCATTAGAACAGAACATTACAGCTCATCATATTCCCCTCTATTAGAACAGAACATTGCAGCTGATCATGTTCCCTCTTTTAGAACAGAACAGTTCAGCTGATCATGTTCCCTCTATTAGAACAGAACATTAAAGCTGATCATATTCCTCTATTAGAACAGAACATTACAGCTCATCATATTCCCTCTATTAGAACAGAACATTGCAGCTGATCATACCCTCTATTAGAACAGAACACCAGCTGATCTAGCCTTCATTAGAAACAGAACATTACAGCTGATCATGTTCCCTCTATTAGAACAGAACATTACAACAAAACAGTTCAGCTGATCATGTTCCCTCTATTAGAACAGAACAAAACGTTTCAGCTGATCATGTTCCCTCTATTAGAACAGAACAGTTCAGCTGATCATGTTCCCTCTATTAGAACAGAACAGTTCAGCTGATCATGTTCCCTCTATTAGAACAGAACAGTTCAGCTGATCATGTTCCCTCTATTAGAACAGAACAGTTCAGCTGATCATATTCCATCTATTAGAGCAGAACATTACAGCTGATCATATTCCTCTATTAGAGCAGAACATAACAGTTCAGCTGACTAGATCACAGAGCAGAACATTACAGCTGATCATATTCCCCTCTATTAGAGCAGAACATTACAGCTGATCATATTCCCTCTATTAGAGCAGAACAGAATAGTTCAGCTGATCATATTCCCCTATTAGAGCAGAACATTACAGCTGACTGCTCCCTCTATTAGAACAGAACAAAACAGTTCAGCTGATCATATTCCCTATTAGAGCAGAAGATTACAGCTGATAATATTCCTCTATCTTCTCTAGCAGGAAGAGTTGGGGCATTGAGAACTTTATCTCTTCCACCCTCCTGAGGAACATGAGGGAAAAGGATCTGAGAAAGGCCATTGGCTATCACATGAAGAAGAGCCAATCACAGGAGCCAAAGCAGAAGGTGCTTTCGGCCAATCAGGCGAAGATTAACTACCTGGAGGAGCTGTGTGACCTCAAGTCCTTCGGCGGAAAGTCCTTCAGCGCCACCATGATGGTAGGAGAGAGATTACCTCTATCTAGTTATCTCTGTATCTCTACCATGATGGTAGTGGAGAGATTACCTCTATCTAGTTATCTTGTCTGTATCTCTATACCATGATGGTAGAAGAGAGATGAGCTCATCTATCTCTAGTTATCTCTGTACTATATCATGATGGTAGTGGAGAGATGACCTCTATCTCAGTTATCTCTGTATCTATATCATGATGGTAGAAGAGAGATGAGCTCCATCTATCTCTAGTTATCTCTGTCTATATCATGATGGTAGAGAGAGATGACCTCTATCTCTAGTTATCTCTGTATCTCTATCATGATGGTAGTAGAGAGATGACTCTATCTATCTCTAGTTATCTTGTCTATATTGTCTATATTATGATGGTAGAAGAGAGATGAGCTCTATCTATCTCTAGTTATCTCTGTCTATATCATGATGGTAGAAGAGAGATGAGCTCTATCTATCTCTAGTTATCTCTGTCTATATCATGATGGTAGAAGAGAGATGAGCTCTATCTCTAGTTATCTCTGTCTATATCATGATTGTAGAAGAGAGATGAGCTCTATCTATCTCTAGTTATCTCTGTCTATATCATGATGGTAGAAGAGAGATGAGCTCTATCTCTAGTTATCTCTGTCTATATCATGATGGTAGAAGAGAGATGAGCTCTATCTATCTCTAGTTATCTCTGTCTATATCATGATGGTAGAAGGGAGATGAGCTCTATCTGTCTCTAGTTATCTCTGTCTATATCATGATGGTAGAAGAGAGATGAGCTCTCTATCTCTAGTTATCTCTGTCTATATCATGATGGTAGAAGAGAGATGAGCTCTATCTATCTCTAGTTATCTCTGTCTATATCATGATGGTAGAAGAGAGATGAGCTCTATCTCTAGTTATCTCTGTCTATATCATGATGGTAGAAGAGAGATGAGCTCTATCTATCTCTAGTTATCTCTGTCTATATCATGATGGTAGAAGAGAGATGAGCTCTATCTATCTCTAGTTATCTCTGTCTATATCATGATGGTAGAAGAGAGATGAGCTCTATCTATCTCTAGTTATCTCTGTCTATATCATGATGGTAGAAGAGAGATGAGCTCTATCTATCTCTAGTTATCTCTGTCTATATCATGATGGTAGAAGAGAGATGAGCTCTATCTATCTCTAGTTATCTCTGTCTATATCATGATTGTAGTCTCTCAGCACCACTGTGAAGGATTATATTATCTCTCTATTTCTCTTTGTCAGTGCTTGCATGATGTATTCATCTCTATTGATATTTATCTCTATTAACATATCCTGTCATGATGTCTCTCTCTCTCTATTCATCTCTGTCCACTGACAGGATATGATGGGTTTCAGTGGGGATGACAGAGCTATTAATTATTCTATTTTGGCACCCCCTGGTGGTGTGACCAGGAAGTGCTGTGTTTTCAGGCCAGAGTTACACCTTGAGTTGGGAAGTGCGGGTTGTTGGGGCAGGAATTAGGTGGCCCCAGATTCTGGATCTTCAGTACTCCCATGATGCACCTCCCTTACCCACAGATCTAGGTGAGAAAAATGCTCAACTAACCTCAACTGTCTATGAGAACTTAATTCTCTCTCTTCTCCCTCTCTCTCTCTCTCTCTCTCTCTCTCTCTCTCTCTCTCTCTCTCTCTCTCTCTCTCTCTCTCTCTCTCTCTCCATAGCTCCAGGACAGAGAGTCGATGGTGACCCTGTTGGTGGGGTCGCGGTACGGTATCAGTCAGGTGGTGAACCACAAACTGAGCATCATGACCACCCTCACAGAGTTCATCAGTATCACACGCATAGAGCTGCTACCAGAGTCTGACCGCGTCAGTCTGGTCAAGATATATCTACAGGACATCAAGGTATGATACACAATCACAGACATGCACGCACGGACTAGCAGACACACACAGACACACGCTACAAAGCCAATTTCCCCAAAAGCTAGTTTCCTACTACTGAAAGACGGGTTTTTAATCACTGAAGCCTCGTCTTCTCTCCCCTCACCTGCTCTCCTCTCCTCCCCTCCCCCTCTCCTCCTCTCTCTCTTCTCCCCTCCTCCTCTCTCTTTTCTCCCTCTCCCCTCTCCTCCTCTCTCTCTCCTCCCCTCCCCCTCTCCCCTCCTCTCTCTCTCTTCTCCCTCCCTCCTCTCCTCCTCTCTCTCTCTCTTCTCCCTCCCTCCTCTCTCCTCCTCTCTCTCTCTTCTCCTCCCTCCTCCCTTCTCTCCTCTCCTCCCTTCCTCTCTCCCCTCCTCTCTCCTCTCTCTTTTTCTCCCTCTCCCCCTCTCCTCTCCTCTCTCCTCTCTCTCCCCTCCCCTCCCTCCCTCCTCTCTCTTCTCCCTCCCTCCTCTCCTCCCTCTCTCTCTTCTCTCCCTCCCTTCCCTCCCTCTCCTCCCTCCCTCTCTTCCTCTCCTCTCTCCTCTCCTCCTCTCTCTCTTCTCCTCCCCTCCCCCCTCTCCTCCCTCTCTCTCTAATCCCCTCCCCCCTCCTCCTCTCCTTCTCTCCTCTCCTCCTCTCCTCTCTCCTCTCTCCTCCTCTCTCCTTCTCTCTCCTCTCCTCCCTCCCTCTCCTCCTCCTCTCTCTCTACTCCCCCTCCCCCCTCTCCTCTCTCTCTTCTCCCTCCCTCCTCTCCTCTCCTCCTCTCTCTTCTCCCTCCCTCCCTCTCCTCCTCTCTTTCTTCCCCCTCCTCTCTCTCCTCTCCTCCTTCCTCTCCTCCTCCTCCTCTCTCTTCTTCCTCTCCTCCTCTCCCCAGCCTATCACCCTGTTGTTGGAGTCAGTAGCAGCTAAGGAACTGTCCTGTCTGGTGGCAGGGTACTGTCGTGCCCTAGTGGACCCCAGCCTCATCATCTTCCCATGGACACAGGACGCCAAGCAGCACCGCGTGTCTGCTGAGGAGGGTATGCTACCACACACACACACACACCAAGTCTCTGCCGAGGAGGGTATGCTACCACACACACACACACACCAAGTCTCTCGCTGAGGAGGGTATGCTACCACACACACACACACACCAAGTCTCTGCCGAGGAGGGTATGCTACCACACACACACACACACACACCAAGTCTCTGCTGAGGAGGGTATGCTACCACACACACACACACCAAGTCTCTGCTGAGGAGGGTATGCTACCACACACACACACACACCAAGTCTCTGCTGAGGAGGGTATGCTACCACACACACACACACACCAAGTCTCTGCTGAGGAGGGTATGCTACACACACACACACACACACCAAGTCTCTGCTGAGGAGGGTATGCTACCACACACACACACAAGTCTCTGCCGAGGAGGGTATGCTACCACACACACACACACACACCAAGTCTCTGCTGAGGAGGGTATGCTACCACACACACACACACACCAAGTCTCTGCTGAGGAGGGTATGCTACCACACACACACACACACCAAGTCTCTGCCGAGGAGGGTATGCTACCACACACACACACACACCAAGTCTCTGCTGAGGAGGGTATGCTACCACACACACACACACACCAAGTCTCTGCCGAGGAGGGTATGCTACCACACACACACACACACCAAGTCTCTGCCGAGGAGGGTATGCTACCACACACACACACACACCAAGTCTCTGCTGAGGAGGGTATGCTACCACACACACACACACACCAAGTCTCTGCTGAGGAGGGTATGCTACCACACACACACACACACACCCAAGTCTCTGCCGAGGAGGGTATGCTACCACACACACACACACACCAAGTCTCTGCTGAGGGAGGGTATGTTACCACACACACACACAGCACACACCAAGTCTCTGCCGAGGAGGGTATGCTACTTCGCACACACACACACACACCAAGTCTCTGCCCGAGGAGGGTATGCTACCACACACACACACACACCAAGTCTCTGCTGAGGAGGGTATGCCGCCGCATACACACACACACACACACCCAAGTTCTCTGCTGAGGAGGGTATGCTACCACACACACACACACACCAAGCTCTGCCGAGGAGGGTATGCTACCACACACACACACACACCAAGTCTCTGCTGAGGAGGGTATGCTACACACACACACACACACACACACACCAAGTCTCTGCTGAGGAAGGTGCGACACCACCGCCACGGCTATTCACACACCCCGACTCGCCAGGCTATTCACCACCCCACTAATAGGCTATTCACAACCCCACTACCAGGCTATTCACAACCCCCACTACCAGGCCTATTCTTACAACCCCACTACCAGGCTATTCACCACCCCACTACCAGGCTATTCACACACCCCACTACCAGGCTATTCACAACCCCACTTACCAGGCTGTTCACAACCCCACTACCAGGCTATTCACAACCCCACTCACCAGGCTATTCACAACCCCACTACCAGGCTATTCACAACCCCAACTACCAGGCCATTCACAACCCCCTACTCACCAGGCTATTCACCACCAGTAGAACTAGGTTGTGTCTGTGTGTCAGACAGTAGAACTAGGTTGTATCTGTGTGCGGACAGAACTAGGTTGTATCTGTGCAGACAGTAGAACTAGGTTGTATCTGTGTCAGACAGTAGAACTAGGGTTGTATCTGTGTGTCAGACAGTAGAACTAGGTTGTGTCTGTGTCAGACAGTAGAACTAGGTTGTATCTGTGTGTCAGACAGTAGAACTAGGTTGTGTCTGTGTGGCATGAACTAGGTCGTGTCTGTGTGTCAGACAGTAGAACTAGTTTGTGTCTGTGTGTCAGACAGTAGAACTAGGTTGTATCTGTGTGTCAGACAGTAGAACTAGGTTGTATCTGTGTGTCAGA
>NW_027000683.1:0-8379 GCF_036934945.1 Oncorhynchus masou masou
GTACTGTACTGTGTCAGTCCATAGCTTACTATACTGTGTCAGTCATAACTACTGTACTGTGTCAGTCACTAACTACTGTACTGTGTCGGTCCATAACTTCTATACTGTGTTAGATATAACTACTGTAATGTGTTAGTCATAACTACTGTACTGTGTCAGTCATAACTACTGTACTGTGTCAGTCATAACTACTGTACTGTGTCAGTCAAAACTACTGTACTGTGTCAGTCATAACTACTGTACTGTGTCAGTCATAACTTCTGTACTGTGTTAGATATAACTACTGTAATGTGTTAGTCATAACTACTGTACTGTGTCAGTCATAACTACTGTACTGTGTTAGATCATAACTACTGTACTGTGTTAGATCATAACTACTGTACTGTGTCAGTCATAACTACTGTAATGTGTCAGTCATAACTACTGTACTGTGTTAGATATAACTACTGTATTGTGTTAGTTATTAACATACTAGTACTGTGTCAGTCATAACTACTGTACTGTGTCAGTCATAACTACTGTACTGTGTTACATCATAACTACTGTACTGTGTCAGTCATAACTACTGTACTGTGTCAGTCACTGACTTCTATACTGTGTTAGATATAACTACTGTAATGTGTTAGTCATAACTACTGTACTGTGTCAGTCATAACTACTATACTGTGTTAGATATAACTACTGTGACTGTGTCAGTCATAACTACTGTACTGTGTCAGTCATAACTACTATACATGTGTTAGATATAACTTCATGTAATGTGTTAGTCATAACTACTGTACTGTGTCAGTCATAACTACTGTACTATGTTAGATATAACTACTATACTGTGTTAGATATAACTACTGTACTGTGTCAGTCATAACTACTGTACTGTGTCAGTCATAACTACTATACTGTGTTAGATATAACTACTGTAATGTGTTAGTCATAACTACTGTACTGTGTCAGTCATAACTACTGTACTATGTTAGATATAACTACTGTACTGTGTCAGTCATAACTACTGTACTGTGTTAGATATAACTAATGTAATGTGTTAGTCATAACTACTGTACTGTGTCAGTCATAACTACTGTACTGTATCAGTCATGACTACTGTACTGTGTCAGTCATAACTTCTGTACTGTGTCAGTCATAACTACTGTAATATATCAGTCATAACTACTGTACTGTGTCAGTCAAAACTACTGTACTGTGTCAGTCATAACTACTATACTGTGTCAGTCATAACTACTGTACTGTGTCAGTCATAACTACTGTACTGTGTCAGTCATAACTACTGTAATGTATCAGTCATAACTACTGTACTGTGCCAGTCATAACTACTGTACTGTGTTAGACATAACTACTGTACTGTGTTAGATATAACTACTGTACTGTGCCAGTCATAACTACTGTACTGTGTTAGACATAACTACTGTACTGTGTTAGACATAACTACTGTACTGTGTTAGACATAACTACTGTACTGTGTTAGATATAACTACTGTACTGTGCCAGTCATAACTACTGTACTGTGTTAGACATAACTACTGTACTGTGTTAGACATAACTACTGTACTGTGTCAGTCATAACTACTGTACTGTGTTAGACATAACTACTGTACTGTGTTAGACATAACTACTGTACTGTGTCAGTCATAACTACTGTACTGTGTTAGATATAACTACTGTAATGTGTTAGTCATAACTACTGTACTGTGTCAGTCATAACTACTGTACTGTGTTACACATAACTACTGTACTGTGTTAGATATAACTACTGTACTGTGTTACACATAACTTCTATACTGTGTTAGATATAACTACTGTAATGTGTTAGTCATAACTACTGTTGTAACGGCGTTCTTCTTTTGTTGAATGAAAGTCGGACCGAAATGCAGCGTGTAAGTTACTCATGTTTAATGTGAAAAACAAACAAACGAACTATACATGAAATAACTTAATAAATACAAAAACAACAAACGGAACGTGAAACCTATTACAGCCTGACTGGTGCACACTACACAGAGACAGGAACAATCATCCACCAAAATGCAAAGCAAAATCAGGCTACCTAAATACGGTTCCCAATCAGCGACAACGAGAATCACCTGACTCTGATTGAGAACCGCCTCAGGCAGCCAACCTATTTAACACACACACACCCCTAATCAACTACAATCCCAAACACTACAAACCCCAATACGAAAAAACAATACATAATAACCCCATGTCACACCCTGGTCTGACTAACAAATAAACTAAAACACAAAATACTAAGACCAAGGCGTGACAACTGTACTGTGTCAGTCATAACTACTGCACTGTATCAGTCATAACTACTGTACTGTATCAGTCATAACTACTGTACTGTGTCAGTCATAACTTCTGTACTGTGTCAGTCATAACTACTGTAATGTATCAGTCATAACTACTGTACTGTGCCAGTCATAACTACTGTAATGTGTCAGTCATAACTACTGTACTGTGTTACACATAACTACTGTACTGTGTTAGATATAACTACTGTACTGTGTCAGTCACAACTACTGTACTGTGTTAGATATAACTACTGTACTGTGTTACACATAACTACTGTACTGTGTTAGACAACTACTGTACTGTGTCAGTCATAACTACTGTACTGTGTTACACATAACTACTGTACTGTGTTAGATATAACTACTGTACTGTGTTACACATAACTACTGTACTGTGTTACACATAACTACTGTACTGTGTTAGATATAACTACTGTAATGTGTTAGTCATAACTACTGTAATGTGTCAGTCACAACTACTGTACTGTGTCAGTCATAACTACTGTACTGTGTCAGTCATAATTACTGTACTGTGTCAGTCATAACTACTGTACTGTATCAGTCATAACTACTGTAATGTGTTAGTCATAACTACTGTACTGTGTTAGATATAACTACTGTACTGTGTCAGTCATAACTACTGTACTGTGTCAGATATAACTACTGTACTGTTTTAGATATAACTACTGTAATGTGTTAGTCATAACTACTGTACTGTGTCAGTCATAACTACTATACTGTGTTAGATATAACTACTATACTGTGTCAGTCATAACTACTGTACTGTGTTAGATATAACTACTGTAATGTGTTAGTCATAACTACTGTACTGTGTCAGTCATAACTACTGTACTGTGTCAGTCATAACTACTATACTGTGTTAGATATAACTACTGTACTGTGTTACACATAACTTCTATACTGTGTTAGATATAACTACTGTAATGTGTTAGTCATAACTACTGTACTGTGTCAGTCATAACTACTGTACTGTGTCAGTCATAACTACTGTAATGTGTCAGTCATAACTACTGTACTGTGTCAGTCATAACTACTGTAATGTGTCAGTCATAACTTCTATACTGTGTTAGATATAACTACTGTAATGTGTTAGTCATAACTACTGTACTGTGTCAGTCATAACTACTGTACTGTGTCAGTCATAACTACTGTACTGTGTTAGATATAACTACTGTACTGTGTCAGTCATAACTACTGTAATTGTATCAGTCATAACTACTGTAATGTGTTAGTCATAACTACTGTACTGTGTTAGATATAACTACTGTACTGTGTCAGTCATAAATCTTACTGCTGTACTGTGTCAGATATAACTACTGTACTGTACTGTGTCAGATATAACTACTGTAATGTGTTAGTCATAACTACTGTACTGTGTCAGTCATAACTACCATACTGTGTTAGATATAACTACTATAATGTGTCAGTCATTCATAACTACTGTACTGTGTTAGATCATAAACTGTACTATGTTAGATATAACTATGTACTGTGTCAGTCATAAACTACTGTACTGTGTTACTAATGTAATGTTAGTCATAACTGTACTGTGTCAGTCATAACTACTGTGTTAGTCATAACTACTGTACTGTGTCAGTCATAACTTCTACTCAGTACTGTCCAGTCATTAGACAGTCAAAACTACTGTACTGTGTTACTGTGTCAGTCATAACTACTGTACTGTGTCAGTCATAACTACTGTACTGTGTGTTAGTATCAGTCATAACTACTGTACTGTGCCAGTCTGCTACTGTACTGTGTTAGACATAACTACTGTACTGTGTTAGATACTACTGTACTGTGCCAGTCATAACTACTGTACTGTGTAGATATAACTACTGTACTGTGTTAGACATTAGACTGTGTTAGATATAACTACTACTGCCAGTCATAACTAACTGTGTTAGACATAACTACTGTACTGTGTTAGACATAACTACTGTACTGTGTCAGTCATAACTAACTTCTACTGTACTGTGTTGACAACTACTGTACTGTGTCAGTCATAACTACTGTGCTGTGTACTGTACTGTGTTAGTCATAACTACTGTACTGTGTCAGTCATAACTACTGTACTGTGTTACACATAACTACTGTACTGTGTTAGATATAACTACTGTACTGTGTTACACATAACTTCTATACTGTGTTAGATATAACTACTGTAATGTGTTAGTCATAACTACTGTTGTAACGGCGTTCTTCTTTTGTTGAATGAAAGTCGGACCGAAATGCAGCGTGTAAGTTACTCATGTTTAATGTGAAAAACAAACAAACGAACTATACATGAAATAACTTAATAAATACAAAAACAACAAACGGAACGTGAAACCTATTACAGCCTGACTGGTGCACACTACACAGAGACAGGAACAATCATCCACCAAAATGCAAAGCAAAATCAGGCTACCTAAATACGGTTCCCAATCAGCGACAACGAGAATCACCTGACTCTGATTGAGAACCGCCTCAGGCAGCCAACCTATTTAACACACACACACCCCTAATCAACTACAATCCCAAACACTACAAACCCCAATACGAAAAAACAATACATAATAACCCCATGTCACACCCTGGTCTGACTAACAAATAAACTAAAACACAAAATACTAAGACCAAGGCGTGACAACTGTACTGTGTCAGTCATAACTACTGCACTGTATCGGTCATAACTACTGTACTGTATCAGTCATAACTTCTGTACTGTGTCAGTCATAACTTCTGTACTGTGTCAGTCATAACTACTGTAATGTATCAGTCATAACTACTGTACTGTGCCAGTCATAACTACTGTACTGTGCCAGTCATAACTACTGTACTGTGTTAGACATAACTACTGTACTGTGTTAGATATAACTACTGTACTGTGTCAGTCACAACTACTGTACTGTGTTAGATATAACTACTGTACTGTGTTACACATAACTACTGTACTGTGTTAGACAACTACTGTACTGTGTCAGTCATAACTACTGTACTGTGTTACACATAACTACTGTACTGTGTTAGATATAACTACTGTACTGTGTTACACATAACTACTGTACTGTGTTACACATAACTACTGTACTGTGTTAGATATAACTACTGTAATGTGTTAGTCATAACTACTGTAATGTATCAGTCACAACTACTGTACTGTGTCAGTCACAACTACTGTACTGTGTCAGTCATAACTACTGTAATGTGTCAGTCAAAACTACTGTACTGTGTCAGTCATAACTACTGTAATGTGTCAGTCATAACTTCTATACTGTGTTAGATATAACTACTGTAATGTGTTAGTCATAACTACTGTACTGTGTCAGTCATAACTACTGTACTGTGTCAGTCATAACTACTGTACTGTGTTAGATATAACTACTGTACTGTGTCAGTCATAACTACTGTAATGTGTCAGTCATAACTTCTATACTGTGTTAGATATAACTACTGTAATGTGTTAGTCATAACTACTGTACTGTGTCAGTCATAACTACTGTACTGTGTCAGTCATAACTACTATACTGTGTTAGATATAACTACTGTACTGTGTCAGTCATAACTACTGTACTGTGTCAGTCATAACTTCTATACTGTGTTAGATATAACTACTGTAATGTGTTAGTCATAACTACTGTACTGTGTCAGTCATAACTACTATACTGTGTTAGATATAACTACTGTACTGTGTCAGTCATAACTACTGTACTGTGTCAGTCATAACTACTATACTGTGTTAGATATAACTTCTGTAATGTGTTAGTCATAACTACTGTACTGTGTCAGTCATAACTACTGTACTATGTTAGATATAACTACTATACTGTGTTAGATATAACTACTGTACTGTGTCAGTCATAACTACTGTACTGTGTCAGTCATAACTACTATACTGTGTTAGATATAACTTCTGTAATGTGTTAGTCATAACTACTGTACTGTGTCAGTCATAACTACTGTACTATGTTAGATATAACTACTGTACTGTGTCAGTCATAACTACTGTACTGTGTTAGATATAACTAATGTAATGTGTTAGTCATAACTACTGTACTGTGTCAGTCATAACTACTGTACTGTATCAGTCATGACTACTGTACTGTGTCAGTCATAACTTCTGTACTGTGTCAGTCATAACTACTGTAATATATCAGTCATAACTACTGTACTGTGTCAGTCAAAACTACTGTACTTTGTCAGTCATAACTACTATACTGTGTCAGTCATAACTACTGTACTGTGTCAGTCATAACTACTGTAATGTATCAGTCATAACTACTGTACTGTGCCAGTCATAACTACTGTACTGTGTTAGACATAACTACTGTACTGTGTTAGATATAACTACTGTACTGTGCCAGTCATAACTACTGTACTGTGTTAGACATAACTACTGTACTGTGTTAGACATAACTACTGTACTGTGTTAGATATAACTACTGTACTGTGCCAGTCATAACTACTGTACTGTGTTAGACATAACTACTGTACTGTGTTAGACATAACTACTGTACTGTGTCAGTCATAACTACTGTACTGTGTTACACATAACTACTGTACTGTGTTAGACATAACTACTGTACTGTGTCAGTCATAACTACTGTACTGTGTCAGTCATAACTACTGTACTGTGTTACACATAACTACTGTACTGTGTTACACATAACTACTGTACTGTGTTAGACATAACTACTGTACTGTGTCAGTCATAACTACTGTACTGTGTTACACATAACTACTGTACTGTGTTAGATATAACTACTGTACTGTGTTACACATAACTTCTATACTGTGTTAGATATAACTACTGTAATGTGTTAGTCATAACTACTGTTGTAACGGCGTTCTTCTTTTGTTGAATGAAAGTCGGACCGAAATGCAGCGTGTAAGTTACTCATGTTTAATGTGAAAAACAAACAAACGAACTATACATGAAATAACTTAATAAATACAAAAACAACAAACGGAACGTGAAACCTATTACAGCCTGACTGGTGCACACTACACAGAGACAGGAACAATCATCCACCAAAATGCAAAGCAAAATCAGGCTACCTAAATACGGTTCCCAATCAGCGACAACGAGAATCACCTGACTCTGATTGAGAACCGCCTCAGGCAGCCAACCTATTTAACACACACACACCCCTAATCAACTACAATCCCAAACACTACAAACCCCAATACGAAAAAACAATACATAATAACCCCATGTCACACCCTGGTCTGACTAACAAATAAACTAAAACACAAAATACTAAGACCAAGGCGTGACAACTGTACTGTGTCAGTCATAACTACTGCACTGTATCGGTCATAACTACTGTACTGTATCAGTCATAACTACTGTACTGTGTCAGTCATAACTTCTGTACTGTGTCAGTCATAACTACTGTAATGTATCAGTCATAACTACTGTACTGTGCCAGTCATAACTACTGTAACTGTGCCAGTCATAACTACTGTACTACTGTGTTAGACATAACTACTGTACTGTGTTAGATATAACTACTGTACTGTGTCAGTCACAACTACTGTACTGTGTTAGATATAACTACTGTACTGTGTTACACATAACTACTGTACTGTGTTAGACATACTACTGTACTGTGTCAGTCATAACTACTGTACTGTGTTACACATAACTACTGTACTGTGTTAGATCATAACTACTGTAACTGTGTTACACATAACTACTGTACTGTGTTACACATAACTACTGTACTGTGTTAGATATAACTACTGTAATGTGTTAGTCATAACTACTGTAATGTATCAGTCACAACTACTGTACTGTGTCAGTCACAACTACTGTACTGTGTCAGTCATAACTACTGTACTGTGTCAGTCATAATTACTGTACTGTGTCAGTCATAACTACTGTACTGTATCAGTCATAACTACTGTAATGTGTTAGTCATAACTACTGTACTGTGTTAGATATAACTACTGTACTGTGTCAGTCATAACTACTGTACTGTGTCAGATATAACTACTGTACTGTTTTAGATATAACTACTGTAATGTGTTAGTCATAACTACTGTACTGTGTCAGTCATAACTACTA
>NW_027000684.1:0-8379 GCF_036934945.1 Oncorhynchus masou masou
TAATGCTCTCTCCTTGTTATTCACACTGATACATCTGTCTATTATCTCCTTCCCACCACTTTCCTCTGAAAAGCTAACCCAAGTAGCCCCCTGCCCATTCCCTCTCCTCCATCAAGTAGCCCCCATTCCCCTCTCCTCTCCTCCACCATGTAGCCCCCATTCCCCCTCTCCTCCACCATGTAGCCCCTTCCCTCTCCCTCTCCTCCACCATGTAGCCCCCATTCCCCTCCCCTCTCCTCCACCATGTAGCCCCCTTCCCCTCCCTCTCCTCCACCATGTAGCCCCCATTCCCTCCCTCTCCTCCACCATGTAGCCCCCTTCCCCTCCCCTCTCCTCCACCATGTAGCCCCCATTCCCCTCCTCTCCTCCACCATGTAGCCCCCATTCCCCTCTCCTCCACCATGTAGCCCCCATTCCCCTCCCTCTCCTCCACCATGTAGCCCCCATTCCCCTCTCCTCCACCATGTAGCCCCTTCCCCTCCCCTCTCCTCCACCATGTAGCCCCCATTCCCTCCCTCTCCTCCACCATGTAGCCCCCATTCCCTCTCCCTCTCCTCCACCATGTAGCCCCCATTCCCCTCTCCTCCACCATGTAGCCCCCATTCCCCCTCTCCTCCACCATGTAGCCCCCATTCCCCTCTCCTCCACCATGTAGCCCCCATTCCCCTCCCTCTCCTCCACCATGTAGCCCCCATTCCCCTCCCTCTCCTCCACCATGTAGCCCCCATTCCCCTCCCCTCTCCTCCATCATGTAGCCCCCATTCCCCTCCCTCTCCTCCACCATGTAGCCCCCATTCCCCCTCTCCTCCACCATGTAGCCCCCATTCCCTCTCCTCCACCATGTAGCCCCCATTCCCTCTCTCCTCCACCATGTAGCCCCCATTCCCCTCCCTCTCCTCCACCATGTAGCCCCCATTCCCTCCCTCTCCTCCACCATGTAGCCCCCTTCCCCTCCCTCTCCTCCACCATGTAGCCCCCATTCCCCTCCCTCTCCTCCACCATGTAGCCCCCATTCCCCTCCTCTCCTCCACCATGTAGCCCCCATTCCCCTCCCTCTCCTCCACCATGTAGCCCCCATTCCCCTCCCTCTCCTCCACCATGTAGCCCCCATTCCCCCTCTCCTCCACCATGTAGCCCCCATTCCCTCTCCTCTCCTCCACCATGTAGCCCCCATTCCCTCTCTCCTCCACCATGTAGCCCCCATTCCCCTCCCTCTCCTCCACCATGTAGCCCCCATTCCCCTCCCCTCTCCTCCACCATGTAGCCCCCATTCCCCTCCCCTCTCCTCCACCATGTAGCCCCCATTCCCCTCCCTCTCCTCCACCATGTAGCCCCCATTCCCCTCCCCTCTCCTCCACCATGTAGCCCCCATTCCCCTCTCCTCCACCATGTAGCCCCCATTCCCCTCCCTCTCCTCCACCATGTAGCCCCCATTCCCCTCTCCTCTCCTCCACCATGTAGCCCCCATTCCTCCCTCTCCTCCACCATGTAGCCCCCATTCCCCTCCTCTCATCCACCATGTAGCCCCCATTCCCCTCTCCTCCACCATGTAGCCCCCATTCCCCTCCCCTCTCTCCTCCACCATGTAGCCCCCCCATTCCCCTCCTCTCCTCCACCATGTAGCCCCCATTCCCCTCCCATCTCCTCCACCATGTAGCCCCCATTCCCCTCTCCTCCTCCATGTATTGCCCCATTCCCTCTCCTCCACCATGTAGCCCCCATTCCCCTCTCCTCCACCATGTAGCCCCCATTCCCCTCTCCTCCACCATGTAGCTCCCTTCCTCTCCTCCTCTCCTCCACCACAGCCCCCTTCCCTCCTCCACCATGTAGCCCCCATTCCCCTCTCCCTCCACCATGTAGCCCCCATTCCCCCTCTCCTCCACCATGTAGCCCCCATTCCCTCTCCTCCACCATGTAGCCCCCATTCCCCTCCCCTCTCCTCCACCATGTAGCCCCCATTCCCCTCCTCCTCCACCATGTAGCCCCCATTCTCCTCCTCCACCATGTAGCCCCCATTCCCCTCCCCCTCCTCCACCATGTAGCCCCCATTCCCCTCCCCTCTCCTCCACCCATGTAGCCCCCATTCCCCTCCCCTCTCCACCATGTAGCCCCCCATTCCTCCCTCCTCCACCATGTAGCCCCCATTCCCCCTCCTCCACCATGTAGCCCCCTTTCCCTCCCACCTCTCCCTCCATCATGTAGCCCCCCATTCCCCCCTCCCCTCTCCTCCACCATGTAGCCCCCATTCCCCTCCTCCACCACAGCCCCCATTCCCCTCCTCTCTCCACCATGTAGCCCCTTTCCCTCCCCTCTCCTCCACCATGTAGCCTCCATTCCCCTCTCCTCCACTACAGCCCTCTAGCCCCCATTCCCTCTCCTCCTCCACCATGTAGTCCCCCAGTTTGACCCAGTACAGTAGTCCCCCAGTTTGACCCAGTACAGTAGTCCCCCAGTTTGACCCAGTACAGTAGTCCCCCAGTTTGACCCAGTACAGTAGTCCCCCAGTTTGACCCAGTACAGTAGTCCCCCAGTTTGACCCAGTACAGTAGTCCCCCAGTTTGACCCAGTACAGTAGTCCCCAGTTTGACCCAGTACAGTAGTCCCCCAGTTTGACCCAGTACAGTAGTCCCCCAGTTTGACCCAGTACAGTAGTCCCCCAGTTTGACCCAGTACAGTAGTCCCCCAGTTTGACCCAGTACAGTAGTCCCCCAGTTTGACCCAGTACAGTAGTCCCCCAGTTTGACCCAGTACAGTAGTCCCCCAGTTTGACCCAGTACAGTAGCCCCCCAGTTTGACCCAGTACAGTAGTCCCCCAGTTTGACCCAGTACAGTAGCCCCCCAGTTTGACCCAGTACAGTAGCCCCCAGTTTGACCCAGTACAGTAGTCCCCCAGTTTGACCCAGTACAGTAGCCCCCCAGTTTGACCCAGTATAGTAGCCCCCCTTCCACCAAGTAGTCCCCCAGTTTGACCCAGTACAGTAGTCCCCCAGTTTGACCCAGTACAGTAGCCCCCTTACACCAAGTAGCCCCCCAGTTTGACCCAGTATAGTAGCCCCCTTCCACCAAGTAGTCACCCAGTTTGACCCAGTACAGTAGTCCCCCAGTTTGACCCAGTACAGTAGTCCCCCAGTTTGACCCAGTACAGTAGTCCCCCAGTTTGACCCAGTACAGTAGTCCCCCAGTTTGACCCAGTACAGTAGTCCCCCAGTTTGACCCAGTACAGTAGTCCCCCAGTTTGACCCAGTACAGTAGTCCCCCAGTTTGACCCAGTACAGTAGTCCCCCAGTTTGACCCAGTACAGTAGTCCTCCAGTTTGACCCAGTACAGTAGTCCCCCAGTTTGACCCAGTACAGTAGTCCCCCAGTTTGACCCAGTACAGTAGTCCCCAGTTTGACCCAGTACAGTAGCCCCCCAGTTTGACCCAGTACAGTAGTCCCCCAGTTTGACCCAGTACAGTAGTCCCCCAGTTTGACCCAGTACAGTAGTCCCCCAGTTTGACCCAGTACAGTAGTCCCCCAGTTTGACCCAGTACAGTAGCCCCCCAGTTTGACCCAGTACAGTAGTCCCCCAGTTTGACCCAGTACAGTAGTCCCCCAGTTTGACCCAGTACAGTAGCCCTTATCACCATGTTGATGAATCCATCCTACATTCATCCTTTCAAGTTCATGAAGTGAGCATGATGTTCCTATCCAACAGTCAGTTGATTCCCTTGTAACCAGGCATCCCATAATAGGGGATTGTTTACTCTCAACAACACCATCCTCCTTCCACTGATTCTGATTTCTGGCTCTGATCAGACACCTCTCGGTTCTGCTGTGGTGGACCCTTCCTGGGTTTATGGAGTGGACTTGTTGATTCTTGGTGGTTAAGGAGTGGAGTAATCTCAACATTTTTTTGGTCGACTCCACACCTCTCGGTTCTGCTTCTCACCTCATAGTGCTTTAAGCAACTGAATTTGAATGTGTGTTCCCAACTAAGGTATCAAGTAAACAGTAGAGATGACCTATCCGTGAGTCTATTCAATTCTCTCCATCTATCCCATAATAGTTAATCTAATTTAAAACAACCTCCTCCTTGATTCCACTTTCTCCATGATCTGATTTCCCGGTGTGATAACAGTTGGTGCCCTCGGTTCCTCTGGACGTTGTTGTTCTTTAAACTGAGAGTCACTTCCTGTCTGTTATACCAGGACAGGATGTACCTCACCTCAACATCCTGTCTGTTATACCAGGACAGGATGTACCTCACCTCAACATCCTGTCTGTTATACCAGTCCACCTGGCCGTGCTGCTGCTCCAGTTTCAACTGTTCTGTCTTATTATTATTCAGGACCATGCTGGTCATTTATGAACATTTGAACATCTTGGCCATGTTCTGTTATAATCTCTACCCGGCACAGCCAGAAGAGGACTGGCCACCCCAACATAGCCTGGTTCCTCGTTAGGTTTCTTCCTAGGTTTTGGCCTTTCTAGGGAGTTCTTCCTAACCACCGTGCATGCTACACCTGCATTGCTTGCTGTTTGGGGTTTTAGGCTGGGTTTCTGTACAGCACTTCGAGACATCAGCTGATGTACGTAAGGGCTATATAAATAAATTTGATTTGATTTTGATTTGGATTGGATGTACCTACCTCAACATCCTGTCTGTTATACCAGGACAGGATGTACCTCACCTCAACATCCTGTCTGTTATACCAGGACAGGATGTACCTCCCAACATCCTGTCTGTTATACCAGGACAGGATGTACTCACCTCAACATCCTGTCTGTTATACCAGGACAGGATGTACCTTCACCTCAACATCCTGTCTGTTATACCAGGACAGGATGTACCTCACCTCAACATCCTGTCTGTTATACCAGGACAGGATGTACCTCACCTCAACATCCTGTCTGTTATACCAGGACAGGATGTACCTCACCTCAACATAGTTCATTCAGACCAGAGGTTCTACTGAGCCTGGTTTTCAGAGGAATGACGCACACACTGTCTCCAAGATGGATGGCTGCAATCGCCAGCGATGTGCCACAAATGACCCAATAAAACGGCAGCACACCAAGCTGTAGTGTGAATCATGAGGAGAGGAGGGGCACCTGGCGCCCGGCTGCTAAGCAATATATGGATGGGATTTACTAAGTCATTAGTAGTGGGGCTAGCTCTATCTCTCTCTCTGTCTCTCTGTCTCTCCCTCCTCTCTCTGTCTCTCTGTCTCTCTCTCTCCCTCTCATTTGGTCTCTCTCCCTCTCTCTCTCTCTCTCTCTCTCTGTCTCTCTTTCTGTCTCTCTCTCTCTCTGTCTCTCTCTCGCTGTCTGTCTCTCTCTCGCTGTCTGTCTCTCTCTCGTTGTCTCTCGCTGTCTCTCTCTAGCTGTCTCTCTCTGTCTCTCTCACTGTCAATTCAATTCAATTCAAAGGGCTTTGTGGCATGGGAAACATGTGCTAACATTGCCAAAGTAAGTGAGGTAGATAATATATAAAGTGAATATATAAAGTGAAAAACAATAAAAATTAACAGTAAACATTACCCATACAGAAGTTTCAAAACAATAAAGACATTACAAATGTCATTTTTTATATTATATATATATATATATATATATATATATATACACAGTGTTTTAACAATGTACAAATGGTTAAAGGACACAAGATAAAATAAATAAGCTGTCTCTCTCTCGCGGTCTCTATCTCACTACCATTCTATCTCTCTCCCTATCTCTTCCCACTGTCTCTCTCTCTCTCTCTTCTCTCTCCTCTCTCTCTACTCTCTCTCTACTCTCCTCTCTCTCCTCTCTCTCTCTCCTCTCTCCTTCTCTTCTCTCTGCAGACTGGCTGTGGGGTAATGGTGTTAGAGCTATAAAGGGAGGTTTTATTCGTGAGCTGATGGATTTGTTATAAGGATCCATTTCAGTAATGTTGGTAATCAAAGGACAAAGTCATGATGACATATGGTGACAGTGGAGGAGGAGTTCCAGACTCCAGGGCTGGCGCCACAACCAATCAGTTGGACGGGGCATTTCATTTCCATGGTGGTGGGTGGGGGTCACGTGTCCTCCTATGTGCGTGCAACATTTTCTATGGGTTTTATATTAACTGACATGTCATTTTACTCTAAAAATCTATTCCCTTTTTAATGTTGCATGAACACAACCAGTCATGATGTTTTGATCTGATTTGTCAGACAAATCACTTTAAAAAAAAAACATTTAAAAGAGGTTACCGTCCGAAATGATGAATGAAGCAGGTACGGGAGTAAAACACTTAATAAAGACGGACATGAGTCGAGACAGGAACAGCGCCAGAAAACTAATACTAAAGACAAAAACTATACAATGCAGCAGCGTTGGAACAGAGCAGGAAACTGACAGATATAGGAGAGGAAATGAACAGGTGATGAGTGAGTTCAGGTGAACAGAGAAGGAAACTGACACATATAGGAGAGGAAATGAACAGGTGATGAGTGAGTCCAGGTGAACAGAGAAGGAAACTGACAGATATAGGAGAGGAAATGAACAGGTGATGAGTGAGTCCAGGTGAACAGAGCAGGAAACTGACAGATCTAGGAGAGGAAATGAACAGGTGATGAGTGAGTCCAGGTGAACAGAGCAGGAAACTGACAGATATAGGAGAGGAAATGAACAGGTGATGAGTGAGTCCAGGGAACAGAACAGGAAACTGACAGATATAGGAGAGGAAATGAACAGGTGATGAGTGGAGTCCAGGGGAACAGAGAAGGAAACTGACAGATATAGGAGAGGAAATGAACAGGTGATGAGTGAGTCCAGGTGAACAGAGCAGGAAACTGACAGATCTAGGAGAGGAAATGAACAGGTGATGGAGTGAGTCCAGGTGAACAGAGCAGGAAACTAACAGATATAGGAGAGGAAATGAACAGGTGATGAGTGAGTCCAGGTGAACAGATGCAGGAAACTAACAGATATAGGAGAGGAAATGAACAGGTGATGAGTGAGTCCAGGTGAACAGAGCAGGAAACTGACACATATAGGAGAGGAAATGAACAGGTGATGAGTGAGTCCAGGTGAACAGAGCAGGAAACTAACACATATAGGAGAGGAAATGAACAGGTGATGAGTGAGTCCAGGCGCCTCCCTCTGTCTTACTATGTGTAGCCCATGTATTTGATGCATCATATTCTGAGAACATGGACTACATATTCTGAGACAGAGAGATGCTGTTTCACTGTCCAGACAGCATCAGATACATGGTCTACACATACTGAGACAGAGAGATGCTGTTTCACTGTCCAGACAGCATCAGATACATGGTCTACACATACTGAGACAGAGGGGTGCTGTTTCACTGTCCAGACAGCATCAGATACATGGTCTTCACATACTGAGACAGAGAGGTGCTGTTTCACTGTCCAGACAGCATCAGATACATGGTCTACACGTACTGAGACAGAGAGGTGCTGTTTCACTGTCCAGACAGCATCAGATACATGGTCTACACATACTGAGACAGAGGGGTGCTGTTTCACTGTCCAGACAGCATCAGATACATGGTCTTCACATACTGAGACAGAGAGGTGCTGTTTCACTGTCCAGACAGAAACATGGTCTACACATACTGAGACAGAGAGGTGCTGTTTCACTGTCCAGACAGAAACATGGTCTACACATACTGAGACAGAGAGGTGCTGTTTCACTGTCCAGACAGAAACATGGTCTACACATACTGAGACAGAGAGGTGCTGTTTTTACTGTCCAGACAGCATCAGATACATGGTCTACACATACTGAGACAGAGGGATGCTGTTTCACTGTCCAGACAGCATGAGATACATGCTCTACACATACTGAGACAGAGAGGTGCTGTTTCACTGTCCAGACAGCATCAGAAACATGGTCTACACATACTGAGACAGAGAGGTGTTGTTTTTACTGTCCAGACATATATATACTCTCTAAAGGTCGTGGTTCACATATTTTTCTCCATCTGCCATGAACATGGATTATTATCACACTCGCTCTTTTGTTTTGTTTCAACCCTGTGTCTTGTTTACGTGTTTGTGAGGTCATCGTCCCCATGCCTTTACGCGGCACGTTGTAATTAGGGTCAATAGAAAACCCTATTACGCATTCCTACACCTGTCTCCCGATCCCTTTATACCGATGTGATGAATCACTTAATGTCAATAGAAAACCCTATTACGCATTCCTACTCCTGTCTCCCGATCCCTTTATACCGACGTGATGAATCACTTAATGTCAATAGAAAACCCTATTACGCATTCCTACGCCTGTCTCCCGATCCCTTTATACCGACGTGATGAATCACTTAATGTCAATAGAAAACCCTATTACGCATTCCTACGCCTGTCTCCCGATCCCTTTATACCGACGTGATGAATCACTTAAT
>NW_027000685.1:0-8379 GCF_036934945.1 Oncorhynchus masou masou
AGCCTCCCTACACTGGCTTCCTGTCAAAGCAAGGGCTGATTTCAAGGTTTTACTGCTAACCTACAAAGCATTGCATGGGCTTGCTCTACCTATCTCTCTGATTTGGTCACACGTACATACCTGCACGTACGCTACGGTCACAAGACGCAGGCCTCCTAATTGTCCCTAGAATTTCTAAGCAAACAGCTGGAGGCAGGGCTTTCTCCTATAGGCTCCATTTTATGGAACGGTCTGCCCTGCCCATGTCCAGACGCAAACTCGGTCTCAGCCTTTAAGTTACTGAAGACTCATCTCTTCAGTAGGTCATATGATTGAGGTGTAGTCTGGCCCAGGAGTGGGAAGGTGAACGGAAAGGCTCTGGAACAGCGAACCACCCTTGCTGTCTCTGCCTGGCCGGGGCTGAGTCACTGGCTTGCTGGGGCTCTCTCATGCCGTCCCTGGAGGGGGTGCGTCACCTGAGTGGGTTGATTCACTGATGTGGTCATCCTGTCTGGGTTGGCGCCCCCCCTGGGTTGTGCCGTGGCGGAGATCTTGCGGGCTTACTCCAGCTTTGTCTCAGGATGGTAAGTTGGTGGTTGAAGATATCCCTCCAGTGGTGTGGGGGCTGTGCTTTGGCAAAGTGGGTGGGGTTATATCCTTCCTGTTTGGCCCTGTCCGGGGGTGTCCTCGGGTGGGGCCACAGTGTCTCCTGACCCCTCCTGTCTCAGCCTCCAGTATTTATGCTGCAGTAGTTTATGTGTCAGGGGGCTGGGGTCAGTTTGTTATATCTGGAGTACTTCTCCTGTCCAATTCGGTGTCCTGTGTGAATCTAAGTGTGCGTTCTCTAATTCTCTCCTTCTCTCTCTCGGAGGACCTGGAGCCCTAGGACCATGCCCCAGGACTACCTGACATGATGACTCCTTGCTGTCCCCAGTCCACCTGGCCGTGCTGCTGCTCCAGTTTCAACTGACCTGAGCCCTAGGACCATGCCCCAGGACTACTTGACATGATGACTCCCTTGCTGTCCCCAGTCCACCTGGCCGTGCTGCTGCTCCAGTTTCAACTGTTCTGCCTTATTATTATTCGACCATGCTGGTCATTTATGAACATTTGAACATCTTGGCCATGTTCTGTTATAATCTCTACCGGCACAGCCAGAAGAGGACTGGCCACCCCACATAGCCTGGTTCCTCTCTAGGTTTCTTCCTAGGTTTTGGCTTTTCTAGGGAGTTTTTCCTAGCCACCGTGCTTCTACACCTGCATTGCTTGCTGTTTGGGGTTTTAGGCTGGGTTTCTGTACAGCATTTTGAGATATCAGCTGATGTACGAAGGGCTATATAAATAAATTTGATTTGATTTGATTTGACAATGAGCCTGAAAATCCCCCAAAAGTACATGGATGGGAAGCATCCATAGTAAAACCTGTCCTTGAGGGTCAACTGGTGTCAACAAACACAGATAATGAGATTTTGAGATCTGTACTGTTTCAACAACCATAGTAAAAGTGTTACCCCTCAATCACACCGACAGTGTCATTGTGCAAAATGGTACGGATTATCATCTGGGTATGTGTGCAACAAAAGTTCAACATTCTCCTTCTGCTACCATTTCTGTCAAGCATTCTATGCATACAGTTTGATGCATATGTTCGATAAATCCAATGTATGCACCACACATAACGCACTTCAACTGCCTCTGCATTGCAATGCTGCAAGGCAAACGCAGCGTTCCATTGGAAATGTATGTACTTCTGGTGTACCAAAATGCAAAGACGCTGTCAGTGTGATCAAGGCATTTTGAAACTGGGTGCAAACAAGGAACACACTGGTGCCAGATGAACCTTGCATACTAGCAGTAAAGGAATCAACGTGGTGAAACTCATTGCAGGGTAGCCTTAATATGCAAAGAGGTGGTGACTGTGGGACCAACTATTGTTAATTGGGTAGGATGTTTGAAGCTTGCATAGAGAAGCATTTCCCAGAATCAATTCAGGCAAGGTGTAACCCGGTTCTTAAAAACTGAAACTCCTCCTGTAACAATGAACACATTTATTAGAATGATGATATGAAAAACAGGAAATGATGCTACAGGCAACATAACTGTAGCTAAAAGTCACAGTTCTTGTTTGATATATTATTGGCCACCCTGCCACTTGGTTTGCTGCTTGGAGTCTGGAGAATAAAACCATTATTCGAGATGAAACTGATTGCAAGGACTGGCTCAACAGATCAAGTTATTGCAAAACAGGTTCATAGCAAGTCCTATATTGCACTAATAGTTCCTTAAAACAAACTCACCTTTATACATGCATAAATATCAATAATGTATTTATAATGTGTTACATAACAGGTAACTGAGGAAGTGTTAGCAAACTTGTTTGTGTCTCCCAAGATGACACGAGACATTCCTGAAATACTTCACGATGGTATTTCTGTCACGCCTGCTCCCGCTCTCCCCTCTGGCACTCGAGGGCGCCAGGCTGCCCTTCATTACGCACACCTGTCACCATCATGACGTGCAGCTGCGCAATATTGGACTCACCTGGACACCATTACTTTATTGATTGCCCTTCTATATTTACATTTACATTTACATTTAAGTCATTTAGCAGACGCTCTTATCCAGAGCGACTTACAAATTGGTGAATTCACCTTCTGACATCCAGTGGAACAGCCACTTTACAATAGTGCATCTAAATCATTAAGGGGGGTGGTGAGAAGGATTACTTATCCTATCCTAGGTATTCCTTGAAGAGGTGGGGTTTCAGGTGTCTCCAGAAGGTGGTGATTGACTCCGCTGTCCTGGCGTCGTGAGGGAGTTTGTTCCACCATTGGGGGGCCAGAGCAGCGAACAGTTTTGACTGGGCTGAGCGGGAACTGTACTTCCTCAATGGTAGGGGGAGGCGAGCAGGCCAGAGGTGGATGAACGCAGTGCCCTTGCTTGGGTGTAGGGCCTGATCAGAGCCTGGAGGTACTGCGGTGCACGTTCCCCTCACAGCTCCGTAGGCAGGCACCATGGTCTTGTAGCGGATGCGAGCTTCAACTGGAAGCCAGTGGAGAGAGCGGAGGAGCGGGGTGACGTGAGAGAACTTGGGAAGGTTGAACACCAGACGGGCTGCGGCGTTCTGGATGAGTTGTAGGGTTTAATGGCACAGGCAGGGAGCCCAGCCAACAGCGAGTTGCAGTAATCCAGACGGGAGATGACAAGTGCCTGGATTAGGACCTGCGCAGCTTCCTGTGTGAGGCAGGGTCGTACTCTGCGGATGTTGTAGAGCATGAACCTACAGGAACGGGCCACCGCCATGATGTTGGTTGAGAACGACAGGGTATTGTCCAGGATCACGCCAAGGTTCTTAGCGCTCTGGGAGGAGGACACAATGGAGTTGTCAACCGTGATGGCGAGATCATGGAACGGGCAGTCCTTCCCCGGGAGGAAGAGCAGCTCCGTCTTGCCGAGGTTCAGCTTGAGGTGGTGATCTGTCATCCACACTGATATGTCTGCCAGACATGCAGAGAGTGCGGTCGCCCACCTGGTCATCAGAAGGGGGAAAGGAGAAGATTAATTGTGTGTCGTCTGCATAGCAATGATAGGAGAGACCATGTGAGGTTATGACAGAGCCAAGTGACTTGGTGTATAGCGAGAATAGGAGAGGGCCTAGAACAGAGCCCTGTTCTTCAGTTGGTTCCCCGTGTCAGCATTATTGTCTTTATGTTGTTTCGTTCCCCCTGTCCATACACTGTTCTTGTTTTGGTTTGATGTCCATTTTCCAGTAAATGTTCACTCCCTGAACTTGCTTCTCATCTCCAGCGTCGATCCTTAAAAATTCGAATAGTGTTTAGTAGAGCTATGCATTTTAAAGATTTCATCTGAATTATAATAAGGGATATTGTTTGAAATTTTACTTCAAAGAAAAGGTCAATATGATGTACAAGATGATGCTATGTAAGTTGTTTACCTGAGTTGGTCAAAGGTCAACTTGGTCTGAAGGCTTCCCCTTATTCTTGTTCCGCCCCTCTTTTACATGATGTCATAAGCATACACAGACACATAAAACAAACTCATTTTCAGATGCTCAACCTTGTTTATTTTTTTGTTTTTTCCAAATACAAAACACAGACTGTACATTTTCTACAAGTTCCCAATCAACATCAAAGCTATAATTTAATTTCATATTACATTGTTTGAACACCAGATATATACAGCCTGATGCACGTCGACTCTGACCTCAACTACTGTAGTAGATCAAATAAAATAATTGACTTTTTAAACAAAATGTTCAGACTTCGTTTACAGTGTTTGTTTTTGTTTTTAGACATTGTATGGCTGTGCTTTCATGCTTTAAGCAAGCACTGGTGATAGCATTTAGCAATGCATGAGTCATAATACATTGTTAATCTGCAGTAGCCATCAATCATTTTACTTCAGTCTATTTTTAAGTTGAAATAAAACACTGAAATAGCTCCACCCACCAATGGCAAAACTAACTAACCTACACAATACAAATAACTATATCACTTCAATTATAAAACAGATGGTTCCGTATTGATAATTTGATCTGATTGCCCAAGAAGCGTTCAAGCTGTGCTTCATTCTCCGATGCGGTCACATCTACGAAGCAATTTCACTTTCTTTTAGTGTAAAAAAAATCTCACTGCGCAGGGTAAACATTAATTTAGTAGGCCATAAGAGTCCGTGTGGCTGTTGCTAACCAACCCAAGGATTCTACACTCTTAGAAAAAGGGTTCCAAAATGGTTCTTTGGATGTCCCCATAGGATAATCTCTTTTGGTTCCAGGTAGAACCTTTTGGGTTACAGGTAAACCCTCTGTAGAAAGGGTTCTACATGGAACCAAAAGGGTTCTTCCTGCAACCAAAAGGGTTCTTTAAAGGGTTCTGCTATGGGGACAGCCGGGAACCCTTAAGGTTCTAGATAGAAAAAAGATGCTAAGAGTGTACCTCTAAAAAATTAAATGTATACATACAATGTACAATAGTTTGATTAAAAATGTTACTCTTGCCATTAAAATATCAAATCAATCCTATTAAACAGCATGCAACTGGGCAAAGATACATTCCCTCTTCATCTCATTTGGCTTTTATACAATATACATTTTTTTTTATTGGAGATGAATCATGGAATCGACAAATTAAAAATAGATTTGAGACATTCAGTCAATCTCCCATTTTATAGTTAAGGAACTTGATTAGTATTGGTGGGAGGGGCAGGGTGTCAATGTGCCTCAGTCTGGGGATTCCAACCTGCTGACGGATCTTCAGCCTACACAGCTTCATCAGTGAATATGGTGGCACTGAAAGAAAGTGCAAAGAAGTTGCTTATTAAAGGGATTGTGTGATTGGAGAGCAACATATTTATCTGGCTAACACACATAAGAATAGTCAAGGTAACAAGTATGCAACAGTACAAAAATAAGGGCATAACCTTAGAAAATAAATACTCATGAGCAACCTGACATTATGCAGACATATCCCATTGACACCCATGCTTAATTTGCATGAAACTTTGTGATACATGCTAATTTCTCAAGGTAATTGACCTTAAGTGAACACAGACCCTAATGATTATATCATGGTAAATGCAATACTCCAAGCTCTGTTATTAGTGGAGATCGCTGTCATAAGCTCACTTACTTGCTTTCACTTTGATCCCTGCCCAGTCATGGTTGCTATCCAGGTGCTCAATCAGCCTGGAGCAGAGTTTCACATGGCCAACATAATCCAGGAGCGTGTCTATGATGGGCCCAGCCCAGCAACTTATCGTCGGATCGTTGATCGTCTCACAGAACTGAAAATAAAGGGTTCAAAGTGGATTCAAAGAACAGCCAATAATAGGTGTATTGAGCTGAGATGGAATTGGAAACAAATAGACCAGCAAACTGTCTGTATTGCAAATTAACCCAACCTACCTGGATGTACATTTTGATTGGAGCTTCGTCCTCATCGGTAGCGTAGCGCAAAGTTTCGGTGAAGCCTCTGCCTCTACTTAAAGTTTTCAGGGGTGGGTGTGGCTTGCTGCCATATGTGCAGTCGAAACAGGAAAGGGCATCGCAGCCATTGTCCATCAGATACTTCAGGATTTGTGAATACTTCATACCGAGCATGACTACTGCCGGGAAGGAGCAGGGGTGTGTGAGGATGGACGCGTTCATGTTAGCTCCATGCTCCACCAGCACTGTGATCATTTCCATGCAACCCCGCCTCACAGCGATAAGAAGAGGGTTGAACATGTCAAGGTTGGGGTTAGCGCCGGCCTCCAGAAGCATTTCTGCGGCTTCTAGGTTGTTGTTGGCGACAGCGAAGTAGAGCGCTGTGCTGCGACGGTCCTCATACATTTTGGATCGGTCTTCTGCCAGCTGGAGATTGACGTCATATCCTCCCTTGATAAGCACTTCTAGAATCCAGTCCCTGTTGTGCTCAGCAGCCAGGTGGAGGGACTGATGCCACTGCATTGAACTTTGGCCTTACTTGTGGCAGGGATCAGCATGGATACAATGCTACAAAAGGGAAGCAAAGAGATCACTTTTCACACTTATATTGTTTTTTTTTTCAAAGAGAAATCAATGCTTTGAATTAACCAATCAATTAATTCACTGCACTCACTCAAAATGTCCTTTCTGGACAGCAACATGAAGAGGCAGGAGGCCAGACTTGGTTGTTCGGTTTGCATCTGCTTTCTGAGATAGAAGCAGTTCCACAACTTCCTTGTGACCATTCTTACTTGACTCGTACAAGGTGTTGCCCCATCACATGCCTGGCAGTTCATATCAACCCCTACAATACACAGGAGAATAGTCAAAATGAATACAATGTTGAAATCCTGGAAAAGTGGCAACACCGTAACACCACCAGCAACAGATCGTCTGGATGCTTAATGGTTATTTTTTAATCTATTCATGGCGTTGTAAGGAATGAATACTTTCTTCAAGATATAGGCATCCGATACTCGGAAACCCAATAGGTTTTGAACATAGAAGACATTTTCAGGTTCAGTTTGGGTTGTAGGATTTCATTTTCATGCCATTGGGACTATTTCATGGATCAACAATTGTATGTGTTCGCACACAGACACTGTGCCGTTCAAAGTCATAAAGGGTCATGCATTCCCAAAAAGTGTATTCAATAAGGGCTTGTCATGACCTGCTGCATGACTTTGGACATTATTGACATGATTTGAGGATGGATAAAGTGATATTGCTTATTTAATATAATCAATTCAAATAATCTTAAAGTTGGTTGTCAAAATTTGAAAACTTTACCTTTGCTCATCAGGAAAGACAACACCTCCACTCTCCCGTTCTGTGCTGCCGTAAAGAAAGGGTCTATCCCGTAGATATTGGCTGCATTAAGCTTCTGGGCCCCGGCATCCAACAACATCTGGCAAATTTCCACGTTATCATGCCCGGCTGCTTCATGGAGAGGTGTCACACCCTGAACGCAAGCCTTGTGCACTGAGGCTCCATACTTTAGGAGGTGGTCTACAATCTCTGCATTGGGCTTCACACAAGCTGAAAACGGAATGTGAGAAACAACACAGATAACTTTGGTTGGATTTGCTGTTTGTAAAACATAAACTGATTGTATAACAGCGGTGGACTTCACCGGTATGACCAGTAACCTAGCTTGAGACCTCAAAACTTGTGTTCGCCCCAGAGCTAACACAGAGTTGAGTCATACAGACAACCTGGCTACGTTTCATATCACACTGTTCACTATTGAACCTCTTGACAGAACAGCTTTGAAATCAGTTATTTACCTTTCAAGAGTGGTGTTTCTCCGTCGTTATTGGCAATGTTGGGATTTGCACCTCTGTCTAGAAGGTACTCCACACAATTCACATGGTGAAAGATGGCAGCCAAAGAAGTGGGGTCTGATTGTATGTACCACATGTGTTCACTATCCCAGGATGGGCTGTGGGGAATATAACAGACCCAAGCACGTTAAAAACAATCAGCATGTACTGATAAAGGGTCTTCCTGAGATTGAGGAAGATAAAATAGTTTTTAAAAACTAGAAAGGATTCTCAATTACACTTTTCTTTGTTTCACCTCACCTCTTAATATAATCTTGAGGCATTCTTCTTGACCGTAATATGCAGCTTCGTGCAGAGAAATCCATCCATCCTCATTTGGTACAAAGAGACTCTTTGGATTGCATTTCACTATTTCTTTAAGGCCTTTAAATCACCATTCTCAATCACAGGCACCAGGGGTCTCACATCTCTAAGGCATAGACAAAGATTAAGGGGAAAATGGTCATAAAATGTTGGCAAGATAAAAAATGTAAGTGCCTTTGAATGGGGTATGGTAGTAGGTGCCAGGTGCACCGGTTTGTGTCAAGAACTGCAACGCTGCTGGGTTTTTATACTCAACAGTTTCCTGTGTGT
>NW_027000686.1:0-8379 GCF_036934945.1 Oncorhynchus masou masou
GTCAGCCAGACTCATCCAGATCTGCCAGTCAGCCAGACACTTCCAGATCCGTCAGTCAGCCAGACTCTTCCAGATCCGTCAGTCAGCCAGACTCTTCCAGATCCGTCAGTCAGCCAGACTCTTCCAGATCCGTCAGTCAGCCAGACTCTTCCAGATCCGCCAGTCAGCCAGACTCTTCCAGATCCGCCAGACTCTTCCAGATCCGTCAGTCAGCCAGACTCTTCCAGATCCATCAGTCAGCCAGACTCTTCCAGATCCGTCAGTCAGCCAGACTCTTCCAGATCCGCCAGTCAGCCAGACTCTTCCAGATCCGCCAGACTCTTCCAGATCTGCCAGTCAGCCAGACTCTTCCAGATCTGCCAGTCAGCCAGACTCTTCCAGATCTGCCAGTCAGCCAGACTGTTCAGATCCGCCAGACTCTTCCAGATCTGCCAGTCAGCCAGACTCTTCCAGATCTGCCAGTCAGCCAGACTCATCCAGATCTGCCAGTCAGCCAGACACTTCCAGATCCGTCAGTCAGCCAGACTCTTCCAGATCCGTCAGTCAGCCAGACTCTTCCAGATCCGTCAGTCAGCCAGACTCTTCCAGATCCGTCAGTCAGCCAGACTCTTCCAGATCCGTCAGTCAGCCAGACTCTTCCAGATCCGCCAGTCAGCCAGACTCTTCCAGATCCGCCAGACTCTTCCAGATCTGCCAGTCAGCCAGACTCTTCCAGATCTGCCAGTCAGCCAGATTCTTCCAGATCTGCCAGTCAGCCAGACTCTTCAGATCCGCCAGACTCTTCCAGATCTGCCAGTCAGCCAGACTCTTCCAGATCTGCCAGTCAGCCAGACTCTTCCAGATCTGCCAGTCAGCCAGACTCTTCCAGATCTGCCAGTCAGCCAGACTCTTCCAGATCTGCCAGTCTACCAGACTCTTCCAGATCTGCCAGTCAGCCAGGATCTGCCAGAACTGTCAACCAGCCAGGATCTGCCGGATCCAAATACCTGGCTGGGCTTCCTCTCAGTGCTGGGCTTCCTCTCAGTGCTGGGCTTCCTCTCAGTGCTGGGCTTCCTCTCAGTCCCAAGCTTCCTCTCAGTGCTGAGCTTCCCCTCAGTCCCGAGCTGTCTCTGTCCCGAGCTGCCCCTCTGTCCCGAGCTGCCCCTCTGTCCCGAGCTGCCCCTCTGTCCCGAGCTGCCCCTCAGTCCAGTGGGGTTCTGGGTGAGGACTACTAGGCCATGGTTGGCGGCGAAGGTGGACTATCCTAGGATGCGAGGAGGGGGGACTAAGACATTTATAGAGTGGGTTCCACGTCCTGCGCCGGAGCTGGAGCCGCCACCATGGACAGACGCCCACCCGGACCCTCCCTATTGTTTTGATGTGCGTCCGGGAGTCCGCACCTTAGGGGGGGGGTTCTGTCACGCCCTGGTCGAAATATATTATGTTTATTCTTCATTCGGTCATTCTTCATTCGGTCAAGCCAGGGTGTGACATGGGTTATTGGGTTATTGTGGTGTGTTATTGTGGTGTGTTTTTGTCTTGGGGTTTTGTGGGATGTCTAGCGTTAGTCTATGGCTGCCTGAGGCGTTTCTCAATCAGAGTCAGGTGATTCTCGTTGTCTCTGATTGGGAACCATATTTAGGCAGCCATAACCACTAGGCTACCTGCTGGTTACTAGTCCAACGCTCTAACCACTAGGCTACCTGCTGGTTACTAGTCCAACGCTCTAACCACTAGGCTACCTGCTGGTTACTAGTCCAACACTCTAACCACTAGGCTACCTGCTGGTTACTAGTCCAACACTCTAACCACTAGGCTACCTGCTGGTTACTAGTCCAACGCTCTAACCACTAGGCTACCTGCTGGTTACTAGTCCAACACTCTAACCACTAGGCTACCTGCTGGTTACTAGTCCAACAGTCTAACCACTAGACTACCTGCTGGTTACTAGTCCAACGCTCTAACCACTAGGCTACCTGCTGGTTACTAGTCCAACGCTCTAACCACTAGGCTACCTGCTGGTTACTAGTCCAACACTCTAACCACTAGGCTACCTGCTGGTTACTAGTCCAACGCTCTAACCACTAGGCTACCTGCTGGTTACTAGTCCAACGCTCTAACCACTAGGCTACCTGCTGGTTACTAGTCCAACGCTCTAACCACTAGGCTACCTGCTGGTTACTAGTCCAACGCTCTAACCACTAGGCTACCTGCTGGTTACTAGTCCAACGCTCTAACCACTAGGCTACCTGCTGGTTACTAGTCCAACGCTCTAACCATTAGGCTACCTGCTGGTTACTAGTCCAACGATCTAACCACTAGGCTACCTGCTGGTTACTAGTCCAACGCTCTAACCACTAGGCTACCTGCTGGTTACTAGTCCAACGCTCTAACCACTAGGATACCTGCTGGTTACTAGTCCAACGCTCTAACCACTAGGCTACCTGCTGGTTACTAGTCCAACGATCTAACCACTAGGCTACCTGCTGGTTACTAGTCCAACGCTCTAACCACTAGACTACCTGCTGGTTACTAGTCCAACGCTCTAACCACTAGGTTACCTGCTGGTTACTAGTCCAACGCTCTAACCACTAGGCTACCTGCTGGTTACTAGTCCAACGCTCTAACCACTAGGCTACCTGCTGGTTACTAGTCCAACGATCTAACCACTAGGCTACCTGCTGGTTACTAGTCCAACGCTCTAACCACTAGGCTACCTGCTGGTTACTAGTCCAACGATCTAACCTCTAGGCTACCTGCTGGTTACTAGTCCAACGATCTAACCACTAGGCTACCTGCTGGTTACTGGTCCAACGCTCTAACCACTAGGCTACCTGCTGGTTACTAGTCCAACGATCTAACCACTAGGCTACCTGCTGGTTACTAGTCCAACGATCTAACCACTAGGTTACCTGCTGGTTACTAGTCCAACGCTCTAACCACTAGACTACCTGCTGGTTACTAGTCCAACGCTCTAACCACTAGACTACCTGCTGGTTACTAGTCCAACGCTCTAACCACTAGACTACCTGCTGGTTACTAGTCCAACGCTCTAACCACTAGGCTACCTGCTGGTTACTAGTCCAACGCTCTAACCACTAGGCTACCTGCTGGTTACTAGTCCAACACTCTAACCACTAGGCTACCTGCTGGTTACTAGTCAACGCTCTAACCACTAGGCTACCTGCTGGTTACTAGTCCAACGCTCTAACCACTAGGCTACCTGCTGGTTACTAGTCCAACGCTCTAACCACTAGGCTACCTGCTGGTTACTAGTCCAACGCTCTCACCACTAGGCTACCTGCTGGTTACTAGTCCAACGCTCTAACCACTAGGCTACCTGCTGGTTACTAGTCCAACGCTCTAACCACTAGGCTACCTGCTGGTTACTAGTCCAACACTCTAACCACTAGGCTACCTGCTGGTTACTAGTCCAACGCTCTAACCACTAGGCTACCTGCTTGTTACTAGTCCAACACTCTAACCACTAGGCTACCTGCTGGTTACTGGTCCAACGCTCTAACCACTAGGCTACCTGCTGGTTACTAGTCCAACGCTCTAACCACTAGGCTACCTGCTGGTTACTAGTCCAACACTCTAACCACTAGGCTACCTGCTGGTTACTAGTCCAACGCTCTAACCACTAGGCTACCTGCTGGTTACTAGTCCAACACTCTAACCACTAGGCTACCTGCTGGTTACTGGTCCAACGCTCTAACCACTAGGCTACCTGCTGGTTACTAGTCCAACGCTCTAACCACTAGGCTACCTGCTGGTTACTAGTCAACGCTCTAACCACTAGGCTGCCTGCTGGTTACTAGTCCAACGATCTAACCACTAGGCTACCTGCTGGTTACTAGTCCAACGCTCTAACCACTAGACTACCTGCTGGTTACTAGTCCAACACTCTAACCACTAGGTTACCTGCTGGTTACTAGTCCAACGCTCTAACCACTAGGCTACCTGCTGGTTACTAGTCCAACGCTCTAACCACTAGGCTACCTGCTGGTTACTGGTCCAACGCTCTAACCACTAGACTACCTGCTGGTTACTAGTCCAACACTCTAACCACTAGGCTACCTGCTTGTTACTAGTCCAACACTCTAACCACTAGGCTACCTGCTGGTTACTAGTCCAACGCTCTAACCACTAGGCTACCTGCTGGTTACTAGTCCAACGCTCTAACCACTAGGATTGTCGCATTGACTCAGCATCAGTACTCATTGTATATAGCATCATTATTGTTATTCTATTTTGTTACTTTGTTATTTCATAGTTTGTTTTTGTTTTTTTACAAATTGTTCTTACTATTTTAACTCTGCATTGTTGGGAAGGGCTCATAAGTAAGCATTTCAGTGTAAGGTCTCCACCTGTTGTATTTGGCTCATGGGACCAACAACATTTGATTTTGATTTGATTAGAAAGGTTCTCAGCACAGTGTTTCATGTTCTTGAGGTTTGAGGAGAAGAAAAACAAATGAGTGCACTGGAAATGTGAAACGTTATAGGCCTACTTCTGTATGCAAATCCCTCAACAAAAAATGGGTCTCCGGTCTCGGTCTCCCGGTCTCGGCAGGCTATGACACAGCCTGGGATCGAACACGGGTCTGTAGTGAAGACTCAAGCACACATTGGTGCAGCTTCCAGGTTTAACGGAGCAGTGGAAAGAAGCAGTGGAAGAAAAAGAGGTTCAAATGTATTTATTAAAATGAAAAAAATATGTCTCTTCAGTTGCTGTACAAGGCAGAACAGAGAGCAGAGACACTGAGAAAGAGACTGAAATGATATGGCTCTTATTTCCCTCATTAAAACAATATTGGTTGATTAAATACTTCACTGTACCTCTGGGGCGGCAGGTAGCTTAGTGGTTAGAGAATCCTGACAAGGTAAAAATCTGTCTTTCTGCTCCTGAACAAGACAGTTAACCCGCTGTTCCCTGGAAGGCCGTCATTGTAAATGAGAATTTCTTCTTAACCAACTTGCCTAGTTAAATAAATAAAATAAAAATGTATAAATAGGAGAAATTTGTCTGGCAACATATAGTCAGAGATTTCACATAATAACATGAAGTAATTAGGAGTTGGGACTGACTATCTGTCAGACAACAAACTGTCTTTCCAGTTGGACCAACAGAGATCAGCTGTGTCAACATTGATCCATCTACTGCAGTACAGGGCTGCTACAGCTAGATGCTACAGACGAGAGCCATCTCCACTGACTGACTGTGAAACTAGCTATCTGGTGTCCTCAGCTATACTGTGTCTAGCTCTCTACTGATACGGATTAGGTTATCTGGCTATGCTTGGCTGGCACTCCCATCTTTAGACCAACAGTAACAATACAATAATAATTCATATCTATCAATACAATAACAATACAATAACAATATTTATCAATATAACAACAATATCTATCAATGCAATAACCATATCTATCAATATAATAAATATCAAATACAATAGCTGTAAATTATAATACTCAGCCCAACAATATACAGTACAAGTCAATGAGCATTGATATTGTTCTGTTTGAATTTCAAGTAGCAATGTCAGAGTCCAGAATATATATAAATAAACACTGGTGGACAAAAATATTAGGAACAGCTGCTCTTTCCATGACACAGACTGACCAGGTGAATCCAGGTGAAGCTATGATCCCTTATTGATGTCACGTGTAAAATCCACTTCAATCAGTGTAGATGAAGGGGAGAGACAGGTTAAATAAGGTCTGGAGACAATTGAGACAAAGGATTGTACTGCGGTTTGAGTCTGTCAAAAGTGCAGCACTTGCGGTGTTTTCTAACTCAACATTTTCCGTGTGTATCAGGTGTCCACCACACATAGGACATCCCTGTGGAGACACTTTTGAGAGCTCCTTGTGAGTCCACTTTGACAGATAGGCTGTTCTAGTGGTTGAGAAAAAGTACCCAATTGTCATAATGTAGTAAAAGTGATGCAACAGCGAAAAATAATGCGTGTAAAAGTTAGTCATGAAAAATATTACTTGATTAAATTCTAAAAGTGTTTAGTTTGCAATATACTTAAGTACCGAAAGTAAAGTATAAATCATTTTCAAATTCCTTATATTAGACCAAACAGATAGTACCATTTCTTGTTTTTTTTTTGGCTGAGGCCTGCGCTCCAGCACTCGAACTCGTATGATTAAGCATGTGTTTTGAAATGAGTCCTCCAGATCAGAGGGGGCAGTAAGGGATGAACTTAGGGATGTTTCTCTGTTTAGTGAGTCTGCCAGATCAGAAGGTAGTAGGGATGACCAAGGAGGTTCTCTGTTTTAGTGAGTCTGTCAGATCAGAGGCAGAGGATGACCAGAGATGTTCCTGTTTAGTGAGTCCATGATCAGAAAACAGTGCAGGATGACAGGGAGGTTCTCTGTTGATGAGTCCTCCAGATCAGAGGCAGTAGGGATGACCAGGGATGTTCTCTGTTTAGTGAGTCCTCCAGATCAGAGGCAGTAGGGATGACCAGGGATGTTCTCTGTTTAGTGAGTCCTCCAGATCAGAGGCAGTAGGGATGACCAGGGAGGTTCTCTGTTTAGTGAGTCTGTCAGATCAGAGGCAGAAGGGATGACCAGGGATGTTCTCTGTTTAGTGAGTCTGCCAGATCAGAGGCAGTAGGGATGACCAGGGAGGTTCTCTGTTTAGTGAGTCTGCCAGATCAGAGGCAGAAGGGATGACCAGGGAGGTTCTCTGTTTAGTGAGTCTGCCAGATCAGAGGCAGAAGGGACGACCAGGGATGTTCTCTGTTTAGTGAGTCCTCCAGATCAGAGAGTAGAGATGTCCAGGGATGTTCTCTGTTTAGTGAGTCCTCCAGATCAGAGGCAGTAGGGATGACCAGGGATGTTTTCTGTTTAGTGAGTCCTCCAGATCAGAGGCAGTAGGGATGACCAGGGATGTTCTCTGTTTAGTGAGTCTGCCAGATCAGAGGCAGTAGGGATGACCAGGGATGTTCTCTGTTTAGTGAGTCCTCCAGATCAGAGGCAGTAGGGAAGACCAGGGATGTTCTCTGTTTAGTGAGTCCTCCAGATCAGAGAGTAGAGATGTCCAGGGATGTTCTCTGTTTAGTGAGTCTGCCAGATCAGAGGCAGTAGGGATGACCAGGGATGTTCTCTGCTTTGTGAGTCCTCCAGATCAGAGGCAGTAGGGATGACCAGGGATGTTCTCTGTTTAGTGAGTCCTCCAGATCAGAGGTAGTAGGGATGACCAGGGAGGTTCTCTGTTTAGTGAGTCTGCCAGATCAGACAGTAGGGATGACCAGGGATGTTCTCTGTTTAGTGAGTCTGCCAGATCAGAGGCAGAAAGGATGACCAGGGATGTTCTCTGTTTAGTGAGTCCTCCAGATCAGAGGCAGTAGGGATGACCAGGGATGTTCTCTTGATAAGTGTGTGAATTGGACCATTTTCCTGTCAAAATGTAACGAGTACTTCTAGGTGTCAGGGAAAATGTATGGAGTAAAAAGTACTTTATTTTCTTTAGGAATGCAGTGAAGTAAAAGTAAAAATTGGCAAAAATAGAAACAGTAAAGTAGAGTACAGATGCCCCCAAAAATGACTTAAGTAGTACTTTTGGAGCGAGAAACACAAGCATTTAGTTAGATATTACTGACCTGTTGGAGCTAGAAACACAAGCATTTAGTTAGATATTACTGACCTGTTGGAGCTAGAAACACAAGCATTTAGTTAGATATTACTGACCTGTTGGAGCTAGAAACACAAGCATTTAGTTAGATATTACTGACCTGTTGGAGCTAGAATCACAAGCATTTAGTTAGATATTACTGACCTGTTGGAGCTAGAAACACAAGCATTTAGTTAGATATTACTGCCCTGTTGGAGCTAGAAACACAAGCATTTAGTTAGATATTACTGCACTGTTGGAGCTAGAAACACAAGCATTTAGTTAGCTATTACTGCACTGTTGGAGCTAGAAACACAAGCATTTAGTTAGATATTACTGACCTGTTGGAGCTAGAAACACAAGCATTTAGTTAGATATTACTGACCTGTTGGAGCTAGAAACACAAGCATTTAGTTAGATACTACTGACCTGTTGTAGCTAGAAACACAAGCATTTAGTTAGATATTACTGACCTGTTGTAGCTAGAAACACAAGCATTTAGTTAGATATTACTGACCTGTTGGAGCTAGAAACACAAGCATTTAGTTAGATACTACTGACCTGTTGGAGCTAGAAACACAAGCATTTAGTTAGATATTACTGACCTGTTGGAGCTAGAAACACAAGCATTTAGTTAGATATTACTACACTGTTGGAGCTAGGAACACAAGCATTAGACATTACTGACTGTTGGAGCTAGAAACACAAGCATTTAGTTAGATATTACTGACCTGTTGGAGCTAGAAACACAAGCATTTAGTTAGATAC
>NW_027000687.1:0-8376 GCF_036934945.1 Oncorhynchus masou masou
AGCAGTGTGGTATCAGCCTACAGTAGCAGTGTGGTGGTAACAACCTACATCAGCCTACAGTAGCAGTGTGGTAACAACCTACATCAGCCTACAGTAGTAGTGTGGTGGCAACAACCAACATCAGCCTACAGTAGCAGTGTGGTGGTAACAACCTACATCAGCCTACAGTAGTAGTGTGGTGGTAACAACCAACATCAGCCTACAGTAGTAGTGTGGTGGTAACAACCAACATCAGCCTACAGTAGTAGTGTGGTGGCAACAACCTACATCAGTCTACAGTAGCAGTGTGGTAACAACCTACATCAGCCTACAGTAGCAGTGTGGTGGTAACAACCTACATCAGCCTACAGTAGTAGTGTGGTGGTCACAACCTAACATCAGCCTACAGTAGTAGTGTGGTGGTAACAACCTACATCAGCCTACAGTAGCAGTGTGGTAACAACCTACATCAGCCTACAGTAGCAGTGTGGTGGTAACAACCTCACATCAGCCTACAGTAGCAGTGTGGTGGTAAATAACCCACATCAGCCTACAGTAAACAGAGTGTGGTGGTGAATTAACCAACATCAGCCTACAGTAGCAGTGTGGTGAAACAACCTTACGTCAGCCTACAGTAGGAGTGTGGTGAAACAACCTACGTGGCCAGCTCACAGTAGTAGTGTGGTGGTAACAACCTACATCAGCCTACAGAAGAAATATGGTATCAGCCTACAGTAGTAGTGTGGTGGCAAACAACCAACATCAGCCTACAGTAGCAGTGTGGTGGTAAGAACCTACATCAGCCTACAGTAGTAGTTTGGTGGTAACAACCTTCTTCAGTCGACAGTAGCAGTGTGGTAACAACCTACATCAGTCTACAGTAGCAGTGTGGTAACAGCCTACATCAGCCTACAGTAGCAGTGTGGTGGTAACAACCTACATCAGCCTACAGTAGTAGTGTGGTGGCAACAAACCAACATCAGCCTACAGTAGTATGGTAACAACCAACATCAGCCTACAGTAGTAGTGTGGTGGTAACAACCAACATCAGTCTACAGTAGCAGTGTGGCAACAACCTACATCAGAAGGTGCAGTGTGGTGGTAACAACCTACATCAGCCTACATAGGGTGGTAGTTCAGCCTGGTGGTAACAACCTACATCAGCCTACAGTAGCAGTGTGGTAACAACCTACATCAGCCTAAAGTAGCAGTGTGGTAACAACCTACATCAGCCTACAGTAGCAGTGTGGTGGTAACAACCAACATCAGCCTAGAGTAGCAGTGTGGTGGTAACAACCTACATCAGCCTACAGTAGTAGTTTGGTGGTAACAACCTACATCAGTCTACAGTAGCAGTGTGTAATAACCATCAGTCTACAGTAGCAGTGTGTGGTATCAGCCTACAGTAGTAGTGTGGTGGCAACAACCAACATCAGCCTACAGTAGTAGTGTGGTGGTAACAACCAACATCAGCCTACAGTAGTAGTGTGGTAGTAACAACCTACATCAGTCTACAGTAGCAGTGTGGTAACAACCAACATCAGCCTACAGTAGCAGTGTGGTGGTAACAACCACATCAGCCTACAGTAGTAGTGTGGTGGTAATATCAACATCAGCTACAGTAGTGTGTGGTGGTAACAACCTACATCAGCCTACAGTAGCAGTGTGGTAACAACCTACATCAGCCTGTAGCAGTGTGGTGGTAACAACCTACATCAGCCTACAGTAGCAGTGTGGCGATAACAAAATACATCCAGCCTAGTAGCAGTGTGGTAACAACCTACATCAGCCTCCAGTAGCAGTGTGATGGTAACAACCTACATCAGCCTACACAGTAACAACCTACATCAGCCTCCAGTAGCAGTGTGATGGTAACAACCTACATCAGCCTACAGTAGCAGTGTGAAGGTAACAACCTACATCAGTCTACAGTAGCAGTGTGGTAACAACCTACATCAGCCTACAGTAGCAGTGTGGTGGTAACAACCTACATCAGCCTACAGTAGTAGTGGTGGTAACAACCAACATCAGCCTACAGTAGTAGTGTGGTGGTAACAACCTACATCAGCCTACAGTAGCAGTGTGGTGTAACAACCTACATCAGCCTACAGTAGCAGTGTGGTGGTAACAACCTACATCCAGCCTACAGTAGCAGTTAATGGCGATAACAAAATACATCAGCCTACAGTAGCGGTGTGGTAACAACCTACATCAGCCTCCAGTAGCAGTGTGATGGTAACAACCTACATCAGCCTGTAGTAATTGTGGTGGTAACAACCTACATCAGCCTCCAGTAGCAGTGTGATGGTAACAACCTACATCAGCCTACAGTAGCAGTGTGAAGGTAACAACCTACATCAGACTACAGTAGCAGGTGATGGTAACAAACCGACATCAGCCTACAGTAGCAGTGTGGTGGCAATGTAACCTACATCAGTCTACAGTACCAGTGTGGTAACAACCTACATCAGTCTACAGTAGCAGTCGTGGTATCAGCCTACAGTAGCAGTGTGGTGGTAACAACCTACATCAGCCTGTCTAGTAGTGTGATAACAACCTACATCAGCCTACAGTAGCAGTGTGGGTGGCAACAACCAACATCAGCCTACAGTAGTACTGTGGTGGTAACAACCAACATCAGCCTACAGTAGTATAGTGGTGGCAACAACCTACATCAGTCTACAGTAGCAGTGTGGTAACAACCTACATCAGCCTACAGTAGCAGTGTGGTGGTAACAACCTACATCAGCCTACAGTAGTAGTGTGGTGGTAACAACCAACATCAGCCTACAGTAGTAGTGTGGTAACAACCTACATCAGCCTACAGTAGCAGTGTGGTAACAGCCTACATCAGCATACAGTAGTAGTGTGGTAACAACCACATCAGCCTACAGTAGAAGTGTGGCAACAACCAACATCAGCCTACAGTAGTAGTGTGGTAACAACCTACATCAGCCTACAGTAGCAGTGTGGTAACAACCTACATCAGCCTACAGTAGTAGTGTGGTAACAACCTACATCAGCATACAGTAGTAGTGTGGTAACAACCTACATCAGCCTACAGTAGAAGTGTGGCAACAACCAACATCAGCCTACAGTAGTAGTGTGGTAACAGCACATCCCAGCCTACAGTAGCAGTGTGGTAACAACCTACATCAGCCTACAGTAGTAGTGTGGTAACAACCTACATCAGCCTACAGAAGTAGTGTGGTGGTAACAACCTACATCAGCCTACAGTAGCAGTGTGGTGGTAACAACCTACATCAGCCTACAGTAACCTGATGTGGTGGTAACAACCTACATCAGCCTACAGTAGCAGTGTGGTAACAGCCTACATCAGCCTAAAGTAGAGTGTGGTAACAACCCATCAGCCCCTACAGTAGCAGTGTGGTAACAACCTACATCAGCCTACAGTAGTAGTGTGGTGGTAACAACCTATGTCAGCCTACAGTAGCAGTGTGGTGAAACAACCTAATTCAGCCTACAGTAGCAGTGTAGTGGTAACAACCAACATCAGCCTACAGTAGTAGTTTGGTGGTAACAACCTACATCAGTCTACAGTAGCAGTGTGGTAACAACCTACATCAGTCTACAGTAGCAGTGTGGTATCGGCCTACCAGTAGCAGTGTGTGGTGGTAACAACCTACATCAGCCTACAGTAGTAGTGTGGTGGTAACAACCAACATCAGCCTACAGTAGTAGTGTGTGGTAACAATACCATCAGTCTATAAGCAGTGTGGTAACAACCTACATCAGCCTACAGTAGCAGTGTGGTGGTAACAACCTACACATCAGCCTACAGTAGTAGATGTGGTGGTAACAACCTACATCAGCCTACAGTAGCAGTGTGGTAACAACCTACATCCAGCCTACAGTAGCAAGTGTGGTAACAACCTACATCAGCCTAAAGTAGCAGTGTGGTAACAACCTACATCCAGCCTACAGTAGCAGTGTGGTGGTAACAACCAACATCAGCCTAGAGTAGCAGTGTGGTGGTAACAACCTACATCAGCCTACAGTAGTAGTTTGGTGGTAACCTACATCAGTCTACAGTAACGGTGTGGTAACAACCCTGCACATCAGTCTACAGTAGCAGTGTGGTATCAGCCTACAGTAGTAGTGTGGTGGCAACAACCAACATCCAGCCTACAGTAGTAGTGTGGTGGTAACAACCAACATCAGCCTACAGTAGTAGTGTGGTGGTAACAACCTACATCAGTCTACGGTAACAGTGTGGTAACAACCTGCATCAGCCTACAGTAGCAGTGTGGTGGTAACAACCTACATCAGCCTACAGTAGTAGGGTGTGGTGGTAACAACCAACATCAGCCTACAGTAGTAGTGTGGTGGTAACAACCTACATCAGCCTACAGTAGCAGTGTGGTAACAACCTACATCAGCCTACAGTAGCAGTGTGGTGGTAACAACCTACATCAGCCTACAGTAGTAGTGTGGTGGTAACAACCTACATCAGCCTACAGTAGCAGTGTGTGATGGTAACGAAGCACGACATCAGCCTACAGTAGCAGTGTGGTGCTAACAGCCTACAGTAGCTCTGTGGTGTGTTGTTGGACACAGTGGCAGACACTTCATAAGACAAACTAACATCTCTAGGGATATAAAGGTGTTTCAGCTTTAAAAACAACATTTCTTCTGTTAGGAAAGAATGTAAAGGTGATCCAGAAAATGACGCCGACAAGGATGGTCGCTTAAGCTTCGCATTCTTCGGAATCTTTGCAGTTTTTGTTTTATTATTTCTTACATTGTTACCCCAGTCTTATTACATACAGCCGGGAAGAACTATTGGATTTGAAAGCAACGTCAACTCACCAACATTCGACCCAGGAATCGACTTACTAGAGCGGATCTTCTGTTTGGACCACCACCCAGGACAATGGATCGGATCCCAGTAGGTGACCCAAAAAACGACGCCGATGAAGGGGCAGACGGAGTGGCCTCCTGGTCAGCTCATCAGGCAGGCGCATTCTTCCAACACTCCCGAGTATACTACTTGCCAATGTCCAGTCTCATGACAACAACGTAGGCAGAAATTCAAACCAGTTTGCCTTCCAGAAAGACATCAGAGATTGCAACATTCTCTGTTTCAGGAACATAGCTCACTGGGATATGTTATCAGAGTCGGTACAGCCACCCGATTTCTTCACGCTCAGCTTTATTAGCCAAAGCTCTGACATCTATTTGGTAAGATGAAGGGCGGGGTGTATGCCTTATGATTAACGAGTCGTGGTGTGATCATAACAGCATACAGGAGCTCAGTCTTTGTTCTCCTGACCTGAAATTCAACGCCCACAATCAAATGCCGGCGCATTATCTACCAAGAGGGAATTCTCTTCGATTATAATCACAGCCCCGTGTATATCCCCCAATCCTAGGATAGGATAAGTAATCCTTCTCACCCTTAATGATTTAGATGCCACTATTGTAAAGTGGCTGTTCCACTGGATGTCAGAAGGTGAATTCACCAATTTGTAAGTCGCTCCTGGATAAGAGCGTCTGCTAAATGACTTAAATGTAAATGTAATGTAAATGCAGACACCTCGGAGGGCTTGAAAGAACTTCATTGGACTCATGTAAACTGGAAACCATATATCCTGAGGCTGCATTTATTGTAGCTGGGAGCTTTTAACAAGGCTAATCTGAAAACATCAGCATATCGAATGCGCGACCGGGCTGGCAGCATTCTGGATCATTGCTACTCTAATTTCTGCAACGCATACAAAGCCCTCCCTCGCCCTCCTTTCGGCAAATCTGACCACGACTCCATTGTGTTGCTCCCAACCGATAGACAGAACCTAAAACAGAAAACGCCTGTGCTCAGGTCTGTTCAATGCTGGTCCAACCAATAGGATTCCACTCTTCAAGATTGCTTTGATCACGTGGACTGGGATATGTTCTGGATAGCCTCCGACAACAACATTTATGTATACGCTGATTCGGTGAGTGAGTTTATTAGCAAGTGCATCGGTGATGTGTAAGAATGGTGTTCATCAGCACTTAACACCATAGTACCGTCCAAACTTCGTCAGACCCTGGGTCCTCGACCTCGCTCTGTGCAACTGGGTCCTGGACTTTCTGACGGGCCGCCCCAGAGTGGTGAGGGTAGCAACAACATCTCCACCCCGCTGATCCCTCAACACTGGGGCCCCACAAGGGAGTGCGTTTTCAGCCCTCTCCTGTACTCCCTGTTCACCCAGGACTGCGTGGCCATGCACACCAACTCAATCATCAAGTTTGCAGACCGACACTACAATGGTAGGCTTGATTACCAACAAAGGCAGAGACAGCCTACAGAGAGGCGTTGAGGGCTCTCGGAGTGTGGTGTCCAGGAAAATAACCTCACACTCAACGTCAACAAAACAAAGGAGATGATTGTGGACTTCAGCAGAGGAGCACCCACCTATCTGTGACGGGACAGTAGTGGAGAAGGTGGAAAGTTTTAAGTTCCTCGGCATACACATCACGGACAAACTGAAATGGTCGACCCACAAAGACAGCGTGGTGAAGAAGGCAACAGCACCTCTTCAAACTCAGGAGGCTGAAGAAATTTGGCTTGTCATCAAAAACAACTTTTACAGATGCACAATCAAGAGCATCCTGTCGGGCTGTATCACCGCCTGGTATGGCAACTGCTCTGCCCACAACCGCAAAGCTCTCCAGAGGGTAGTGAGGTCTGCACAACATATCACCGAGGGCAAACTACCTGCCCTCCAGGACACCTATAGCACCCGATGTCACAGGAAGGCCAAAAGATCATCAAGGACAACAACCAACCGAGCCACTGCCTGTTCACCCCGCTATCATCCAGAAGGCGAGGTCAGTACAGGTGCATCAAAGCTCGGACCGAGAGACTGAAAAACAGCTTCTATCTCAAGGCCATCAGACTGATAAACAGCCATCACTAAAATTGAGTAGCTGCTGCCAACATACCGACTCAATCTCTAGTCACTTGAATAATTAAAAATTGGATGTAATAAATGTATCACTAGTCACTTTAAACAATGCCACTTTATATAATGTTTACATACCCTACATTACTCATCTCATATGTATTTACTGTACTCTATGCCATCTACTGCATCTTGCCTATGCCGCACGGCCATCACTTATCATTATATTTATATGTACATATTCCTTATTCATTCCTTTATACTTGTGTGTGTATAAAGTAGTAGGTGGGAAATTGTTAGATTACTTGTTAGATATTACAGCACGGTCGGAACTAGAAGCACAAGCATTTTGCTACACTCGCATTAACATCTGCTAACCATGTGTATGTGACCAATAAAATTAGATTTGATTTGTAACAGCTTGACTGTATAATCAATAGCTATGATTTGCATGTATATACTATGATGAGAATGTGTGGACAAGGTAACTATGAAATGTAAAGAACACACGCATACAATTTAACACTTCTCATTACCTCTCTCTCGTTAGTTGGCAGTAGGTGTTGCGTGGCCCTCCACAGCACAGAGCCCAGTTGCTGATGGGATAGGACAGAACAGACGACAGTAACTCCACTACACTACATGTTGCCATGAGCAATCAGGAAGACATGTCACAATGGTGAAATGAGCAACCAGGTGGACTTGTCTGGAAGATTACAAAAGCAACCAGAAAGACTTGCCTGGAAGTTTCAAGAAGCAAAATTATTCAACAAGATACACCCTGGCATATTGACCCTACCCTGCATACATCCTTACAGAGTAGAGACCTAACACACACACACACACACACACACATTTGAACTTAAGACAGATGGGTCTTGACACTCTAACCCATCTCCTTACCCCCATGCCAACACCCTTAAACACACTCACACGATATGCTTGACACGTTGCATAAGCCATCACTGAGCGTATCTCTCCAATACGGAGTGTATTGGTAACCAGTAGTGGATGCTCTTCAGATGCACCTCTAGGAAGTCTATCGACTAGATCTGAAGGCTTGTGGGGTATTTATTAAGGTATGAGAAACACAAAGCTTAGCTTTGTTCTTAGTTGTTAGCTTGTGGATGTTTTGCTAGTTGAAAGTGTTTAGGAGAAGGTTAGTTAAGACTAAGCAACAAAGGATGCTGCAAAATAAAAAGTACCCATTTACCATACTCTTGAACCAAACTTCCAGGTAAAACTAAGAATTGGCTGTGAAGAGCCTCATTCATAATTCCGGACAAGACACTTGTCCAATACACTGGATATAGGGATGGCGCATGCCAGGGTATATTCTGCCACCTGGAGACTACATCACTTCTCTTCCAACTTGCCTCCATTCTCTCTCTCCTTAGCAAAGAGCGCCACCCAATGTTCACTCTTCAAACTGAGTGATGTGCGGTGGAACTGAGGACGATTCCGTCAGTACAGAACTGAGGCTGGGACG
>NW_027000688.1:0-8376 GCF_036934945.1 Oncorhynchus masou masou
ATAGAATCATATGGAATCATGTAGAATCATATGGAATCATGTAGTAATCATGTAGAATCATATGGAATCATATAGAGAATCATATGGAATCATGTAGTAACATATAGAATCATATGGAATCATGTAGTAACATATAGAATCATATGGAATCATGTAGAATCATATGGAAGCATGTCGTAACATGTAGAATCATATGGAATCATATAGAATCATATGGAATCATGAAGTGACATGTAGAATCATATGGAATCATGTAGAATCATATGGAAGCATGTAGTAACATGTAGAATCATATGGAATCATATAGAATCATATGGAATCATGAAGTGACATGTAGAATCATATGGAATCATGTAGTAACATGTAGTAACATATAGAATCATGTAGTAACATGTAGCATCATGTAGTAACATGTAGAATCATATGGAATCATGTAGTAACATATAGAATCATATGGAATCATGTAGAATCATATGGAAGCATGTAGTAACATGTAGAATCATATGGAATCATATAGAATCATATGGAATCATGAAGTGACATGTAGAATCATATGGAATCATGTAGTAACATGTAGTAACATATAGAATCATGTAGTAACATGTAGCATCATGTAGTAACATGTAGAATCATATGGAATCATGTAGAATCATATGGAAGCATGTAGAATCATATGGAAGCATGTAGTAACATGTAGAATCATATGGAATCATGTAGAATCATGTAGAATCATATGGAATCATGTAGAATCATATGGAATCATGTAGAATCATGTAGAATCATATGTAATCATGTAGAATCATGTAGAATCATATGTAATCATGTAGAATCATATGGAATCATGTAGAATCATGTAGAATCATATGTAATCATGTAGAATCATATGTAATCATGTAGTAACATGTAGAATCATATGGAATCATGTAGTAACATGTCGAATCATTTGGAATCATGTCATAACATGTAGAATCATATAGAATCAAGCTGTGATACGGTCCCTGATTCCAGAGGTGGGCTGTGATACGGCCCCTGGTTCCGAGGTGAGGCTGTGATACGGTCCCTGGTTCCCGAGGTGGGCTGTGATACGGTCCCTGGTTCCCGAGGTGGGCTGTGATACGGTCACTGGTTCCCGAGGTGGGCTGTGATACGGTCCCTGGTTCCTGAGGTGGGCTGTGATACGGTCCCTGGTTCCTGAGGTTGGGCTGTGATACGGTCCCTGATTCCTGAGGTGGGCTGTGATACGGCCCCTGGTTCCTAGGTGGGCTGTGATACGGCCCCTGGTTCCAAGGTGGGCTGTGATACGGTCACTGGTTCCCGAGGTGGGCTGTGATGCGGTCCCTGGTTCCTGAGGTGGGCTGTGATACGGTCCCTGGTTCCCGAGGTGGGCTGTGATACTGTCCCTGGTTCCCGAGGTGGGCTGTGATACTGCCCCTGGTTCCCGAGGTGGGCTGTGATACTGTCCCTGGTTCCCGAGGTGGGCTGTGATACGGTCCCTGGTTCCCGAGGTGGGCTGTGATCGGTCCCTGGTTCCTGAGGTGGGCTGTGATACGGTCCCTGGTTCCCAGGTGGGCTGTGATACGGTCCCTGGTTCCCGAGTGGGCTGTGATACGGTCCCTGGTTCCCGAGGTGGGCTGTGATACGGCCCCTGGTTCCCGAGGTGGGCTGTGATACGGTCCCTGGTTCCCGAGGTGGGCTGTGATCACGGTCCCTGGTTCCCGAGGTGGGCTGTGATACGGTCCCTGGTTCCCGAGGTGGGCTGTGATACGGTCCCTGGTTCCCGAGGTGGAGCTGTGATACGGTCCCTGGTTCCCGAGGTGGGCTGTGATACGGCCCCTGGTTCCCGAGGTGGGCTGTGATCACGGTCCCTGGTTCCCGAGGTGGGCTGTGATACGGTCCCTGTGTTTTTGAGGTGGGCTGTGATACGGTCCCTGGTTCCCGAGGTGGGCTGTGATACGGTCCCTGTGTTTTTGAGTCGTGTCTGTGTGTGTGTGTGTGTGTGTGTGTGTGATGATGATGTGTGGCATGATGTGTTGGAAGCAGTATCACACACACACACACACACACACACACACACACACACCCTTGTGTGAGTGTAATTATGGCAGACGCCTGTCAAATGTCAGTTTGGCAAACAGAGAATCGCTCCCTGTAAATAATTGAACAGCCCTTTAGTTCTCACAAACGCACACACACACACACACACACACACACACACACACCACACACACACACACACACACACACACACACACACACACACACACACACACACACACACACCACACACACCACACACCCACACACATCATGTATACAGCGTCTAACCAATAATTAACAATGTGGTTCATTTGCACCTTGTTAACATGCTAAGCAAAGTGATGATAGCAAACACATAGTTCTTTTCTTTCTTTTCATAGCTGTTGTTCATTCTTAAAAAACTCATAATAAATTTAAGGATCCTCCCCTTTTTCAATTGAATTATTGTCTGGTTATAATGGATCCAGGGCTGGTTATAATGGATAAAGGGCTGGTTATAATGGATCTAGGGTTGGTTATAATGGATCTAGGGTTGGCTATAATGGATCCAGGGCTGGTTATAATGATTCCAGGGCTGGTTATAATGGATCCAGGGCTGGTTATAATGGATCTAGGGTTGGCTATAATGGATCCAGGGCTGGTTATAATGGATCCAGGACTGGTTATAATGGTTCCAGGGCTGGTTATAATGGATCCAGGGTTGGTTATAATGGATACAGGGCTGGTTATAATGGATCCAGGATTGGTTATAATGGATCTAGCAGCTTTGGTCCAGTACTCATTAAATTGTTGTTGGTGGTGGTACTAGATTATCTTCTAATAACACACGTAGCTCAACTTTGTTTGTCATTATTTATTATTTATTCATTATTTATTTATTATTTAAATTCACAAGATTGAATGAACCCGACCAATGGAGAATTTAACCTCGGTGATTGTTGAGTTTGGATGGTGCCGTTGGACGTGATGCAACAACCGCAGACCAACGGTCATCATTGATTGTAATAGGAAGCGTTCAGTTCAATGGCTGACGGTTGAGGGCAATGCCAGGCCGCCCGGTAAGTAGTGCAGTTGAGCCGTGAGGAGTCATGGGCAAAACGAGGCCTCCTGGACCTAATACTGACCACACTCAGCACAATACACACGCACACACACACACACACACACACACACACACACACACACACACACACACACACACACACACACACACACACACACACACACACACACACACACACACACACACACACACACACACACACACACACACACAGGAGAGTGTTTGGGTTGATGTGATTTCAGATGGTAATGAGTGATGTGTTTGCTTGGTTGGGAGACTGTTTGGGTGTGACTAATTATGATGTGTCATGTTCGTGTGTGGGTGGGCATGCAAGTGTGTGTGTCTGTCAGAAGATGGTAGGTTGTTAATATTATTTTTTATCATGTGACAGATTAATGGACTCATTTGGCTCTTCAGTTGTAATTCTGATTGACCAGCAAGCAACAGACAGGGTGATTTACCAACAGACAGGGTGATTTACCAACAGACAGGGTGATTTACCAACAGACAGGGTGATTTACCAGCAGACAGGGTGATTTACCAACAGACAGGGTGATTTACCAACAGACAGGGTGATTTACCAGCAGACAGGGTGATTTACCACCCTGGGTGATTTACCAACAGACAACAGACAGGGTGATTTACCAACAGACAACAGACAGGGTGATTTACCAGCAGACAGGGTGATTTACCAGCGGACAGGAGTGATTACCAGCAGACAGGGTGATTTACCAACAGACAACAGACAGGGTGATTTACCAACAGACAGGGTGATTTACCAACAGACAGGGTGATTTACCAACAGACAGGGTGATTTACCAGCAGACAGGGTGATTTACCAACAGACAACAGACAGGGTGATTTACCAACAGACAGGGTGATTTACCAACAGACAGGGTGATTTACCAGCAGACAGGGTGATTTACCAACAGACAGGGTGATTTACCAACAGACAACAGACAGCGTGATTTACCAAAAGACAGGGTGATTTATCAACAGACAACAGACAGGGTGATTTACCAGAAGACAGGGTGATTTACCAGCAGACAGGGTGATTTACCAAAAGACAGGGTGATTTACCAACAGACAACAGACAGCGTGATTTACCAAAAGACAGGGTGATTTATCAACAGACAACAGACAGGGTGATTTACCAGAAGACAGGGTGATTTACCAACAGACAGGGTGATTTACCAACAGACAGGGTGATTTACCAACAAACAGGGTGATTTACCAGCAGACAGGGTGATTTACCAACAGGCAGGGTGATTTACCAACAGGCAGGGTGATTTACCAACAGACAGGGTGATTTACCAACAGACAGGGTGATTTACCAACAGGCAGGGTGATTTAACAACAGGCAGGGTGATTTACCAGCAGACAGGGTGATTTACCAACAGACAGGGTGATTTACCAGCAGACAGGGTGATTTACCAACAGACAGGGTGATTTACCAGCAGACAACAGACAGGGTGATTTACCAACAGATAACAGACAGGGTGATTTACCACATGCAGGGGTGATTTACCAGCATACAGGGTGATTTACCAACAGACAGGGTGATTTACCAGCAGACAACAGACAGGGTGATTTACCAACAGATAACAGACAGGGTGATTTACCAGCATGCAGGGTGATTTACCAGCATACAGGGTGATTTACCAACAGACAGGGTGATTTACCAACAGACAGGGTGATTTACCAGAAGACAGGGTGATTTACCAGCAGACAAAGACAGGGTGATTTACCAGCAGACAGGGTGATTTACCAACAGACAACAGACAGGGTGATTTACCAGACAGACAGGGTGATTTAAACAACAGACAGGGGGTGGATTTACCAACAGACAGGGTGATTTACCAACCGACAGGGTGATTTACCAACAGACAGGGTGATTTACCAACAGACAGGGTGATTTACCAACAGACAGGGTGATTTACCACCCTGGGTGATTTACCAACAGGCAGGGTGATTTACCAACAGACAGGGTGCTCTACCAGCAGACAGGGTGATCTACCACACCGGGTGATTTGCAGCAGACAAATCTGATGTACCGACGGCCCGGGTGATCTACCAACAGACAGGGTGATGTACCAACAGACAGGGTGATTTACCGACAGACGGGGTGATGTACCAACAGACAGGGTGATCTACCACGCTGGGTGATTGCCAGCAGACAGGGTGATTTGCCGAGAGACTAGGGTGATCTACCAGCAGACAGGGTGATTTGCCAACAGACAGGGTGATCTACCAGCAGACAGGGTGATCTACCAACAGACAGGGTGCTCTACCAACGGGGCAGGGTCGATTTACCACCCTGGGTGCTCTACCAACTGACAGGGTGATCTACTCATCAGACTGGGCGGTTACCAGCAGACAGGGGTGATCTACCACCCTGGGTGATGCTCAACGAACCAGGGTGATTTACCAACAGACAGGGTGATGTACCAGTAGGCTGCTCTCAGGCAGGCGGCTCTCAACCAGGTTAGTGCAGCTCTCGTGTAGACTGACGTGTCGTGTGTGTGTGTGTGACTGTGTGTGTGTGTGTGTGTGTGTGTGTTCGGTGGTGGTGGAGGGAGTGGGGAAGGCATGGGTGGGTTAGAGGAGTCAGGTCAACTCATCCAGCCATCATTGATCCTATTAGCTGTCCAAACCTCTCCCTCGCCTCTACCTGTCTTTCCCCACCTCTCTCTCTCCCCCCTCTCTATCTGCCCCCCTCTCTCTCTCTCCCTCTCTCCATTCTCTCCCCTCTCCCTCCGTCGCTCTCTCTCTCTCCCTCTCTCCATTCCCTCCGTCTCTCTCTCTCTCTCTCTCCCTCCATCTTCTCACTCTCTCTCTCTCCCTCCGCCTCTCTCCCTCCGTCTCTCTCTCCTCCGTCTCTCTCTCCCTCCGTCTCTCTCTCTCTCTCTCTCTCTCTCTCTCTCTCTCCCCCTTCGTCTCTCTCTCTCTCTCTCCCTCCGCCTCTCTCCCTCCGTCTCTCTCTCCGTCCGTCTCTCTCTCCCTCCGTCTCTCTCTCTCTCTCTCGCTCTCTCCCGTCTCTCTCTCTCGCCGTCCCTCTCCCTCCGTCTCTCTCTCTCTCCGTCTCTCTCTCCCTCCGTCTCTCTCTCCCTCCGTCACATACAGAAGTTTCAAAACAATAAAGACATTACAAATGTCATATTATATATATATACAGTGTTTTAACAATGTTACAAATGGTAAAGGACACAAAGATAAAATAAATAAGCATAAATATGGGCTGTATTTACAATGGTGTGTGTTCTTCACTGGTTGCCCTTTTCTCGCGGCAACCAGGTCACAAATCTTGCTGGCTGTGATGGCACACTGTGGAATTTCACCCAGTAGATATGGGAGTTTTTCAAAATTTGTTTTCGAATTCTTTGTGGATCTGTGTAATCTGAGGGAAATATGTCTCTCTAAGATGGTCATACAGTGGGCAGAGAGTTAGGAAGGTGCAGCTCAGTTTCCACCTCATTTTGTGGGCAGTAGACGCACACAGCCTGTCTTCTCTTGAGAGCCATGTCTGCCCTACAGCGACGCTTTCTCCAATAGCAAGGAGAGAGAGAGAGAGAAGGGCTTTATTCAAGGGCTTTATTGGCATGGGAAGCATACGCCAAAGCAAGTGAAATAGAGGGCATAAACAAAAAGAAAGTGAAAAGGGGCAAGGCTGGCTCTCTCTCCCTCTCCCCCCCCCTCTCTCTCTCTCTCTCTCTCCGTCTCTCCCCCACCACTAATCCCTCACCCCTTCACCACACTCTGCCCGGCTACAGGTTCCCAAAAGAGGATTACTCGAGCTGTCCCCATAGAAGCTGTTTCGGGTTCCAGGTAGAACCCTTTTTGGTTCCATGTGGGAATGCTCTGTGGAAAGGTTTCAACATGGAGACCCAAAGGTCTCTCCTCTCCCCTCTCCTCCCCTTCTCTCTCCTCTCCCCTTCTATCTCCTCCCCCTTCTCTCTCCCTCCCTTTCTCTCTCTCCTCCTCTCTCTCTCCTCCCCCTTCTCATCTCCCTCCCCTCTCTCTCCTCCCTCTCTCTCTCCTCCCTCTCTCTCCCTCCCTCTCCTCTCTCTCCTCCCCTCTCTTCTCCTCCCCCTCTCTCCTCCCCTCTCTCTCCTCCCTCCCTCTCTCTCTCCTCCCTCTCTCTCTCCCTCTCCTCCCCCTCTCTCTCTCCTCCCCCTTCTCTCTCCTCCCTCCCTCTCTCTCCTCCTCTATCTCCTCCCCTCTCTCTCCTCTCCCTTCTCTCTCCTCCCCTTCTCTCTCCTCACCCTCCTCTCTCTACCCTCCCTCTCTCCCCTCTCTCTCTCCTCCCTCTCTCCCCTCACTCCTCTCTCTCTCCTACCCTTCTCTCTCCTCCCCCTTCTCTCTCCTCCCCTTCTCTCTCCTACCCCTTCTCTCTCCTACCCTTCTCTCTCTTCCCTCTCTCTACCCTCCCCTTCTCTCTCCTACCCTTCTCTCTCCTCCCCTTCTCTCTCCTCCCCCCTCTCCCTCCCCTTTTCTCCCTCTCCTTCTCTCTCCTACCCTTCTCTCTCGTCTCTGCTCCCAGCTTGAATAACATGGTAATGACTAGTGATTGCAGCTTTGTGCAGACTGTAGACTCTGAGCCCTGGAGGCCAGAAAATACACTAACAGCCTGACACACACGCTCACACACACACACACACACACACACACACACACACACACACACACACACACACACACACACACACACACACACACACACACACACACACACACACACACACACACACACACACACACAGATCATTTGAAGCTGAAAGAGTCAACACATTCAGCAAGCGTGACTGAATGGATCATTTCAGTGTCCTCCAGGGAACAAAACGTGTATGTGTGTGCAGGGGTAGTGTGTGTGCTGTGTGTGCAGTAGTACACACACACGCGACACACGCCAGGCACACACACACACACACACCACACACACACACACACACACACACACACACACACACACACACACACACACACACACACACACACACACACACACCCCTTGTTAACATGCTAGTGAACCGCTGACAGTGAAAACAGTGTTAACATGTTAAGCTAACTGCTGACAGTGAAAACAGTGTTAACATGCTAAGCTAACTGCTGACAGTGAAAACAGTGTTAACATGCTAAGCTAACTGCTGACAGTGAAAACAGTGTTAACATGCTAAGCTAACTGCTGACAGTGAAAACAGTGTTAACATGCTAAGCTAACTGCTGACAGTGAAAACAGTGTTAACATGCTAAGCTAACTGCTGACAGTGTAAATAGTG